>NC_048299.1:258628707-258750257 GCF_013100865.1 Trachemys scripta elegans
TGTGGCTTTTTGCATCACATACTATTAAAACACTGTGTGATTTAATTATTAAATCAATCAGGATGCTTTTGCTATGTTATTAACCAACTGCAGAATACTTGGTCAGTCACTTTGTTTCATTTACTATTTATCGATATTATTCTCATAGCAATGAATTCACACTACTGTAAAAAGAAGAACAGGAGTACTTGTGGCACCTTAGAGACTAACAAATTTATTAGAGCATAAGCTTTCGTGGACTACAGCCATCTCTGTAGTCCACGAAAGCTTATGCTCTAATAAATTTGTTAGTCTCTAAGGTGCCACAAGTACTCCTGTTCTTCTTTTTACAGTAGTGTGAATTCATTGCTATGAGAATAATATCGATAAATAGTAAATGAAACAAAGTGACTGACCAAGTATTCTGCAGTTGGTTAATAACATAGCAAAAGCATCCTGATTGATTTAATAATTAAATCACACAGTGTTTTAATAGTATGTGATGCAAAAAGCCACAGGAGACACATTAAAAGGCCACTTGGAAGCCTCAGTCTAAGTATGACTGTTTTAGGTTCAATAAGCTTTATGAGCAAAGTTAATGAGGTGAGCTGCTTTTATAAACCCTTTGCTATGGTTTTGTCTGTATGCCGGTAACACCCATTGTGCTCTCTCTCACTGGAATTACTTTTTGAAGTGGAAAAGGCAATTGAGCATTAATGGCATTTTGGGTTGCGTAGAAACCAATATTTTCCATGAGAATGTACGGTGTGGGTGTGGTATCCTGGGAGTGGCACATCTCATGGAAATCACAGAAACGCATAAGCTGGTTCCTCCAAAGTGACATACACTGGGCAACAGTCTAAATGGGGGACTTTTACAGATTTGGAAAGCAGGATCAGGGCCTTCATACTTGGTCCAAAGAAAAACGGAGGCCTCAGACTAAGGGCTAATTTCTCAGGAGGAGTAAGTTAGTTGATTTACAGCAGCTGAAAATGTGCCCCATAGTTTCTTTTTTTTTTTTTTTAAAGGCTGAGTATGAGCTAGCAGATTGATTTCACTTATGTACTTGGGGCCAAACTGCTCTTAGTTGCATAAATGCAGCTTCAATTGACTTCCAACTAACTTCAATGGAAATTTCACTAATACAAGAACAGAATTTGCCCTCAACATTTCCACTAAATAAAGCAGCCTTTTGAAGCAAGCAATGACAATTTAATCATGGTCTCTTTCTTAAATCCCCGGATTCTGAAGTCAGGTCATTACATCAGAATCTCAGCAGTCATTAAAAACAGTTTCAAGCCCTCATGGCTGTGGACAAATGTATGAAAACATGAAGGCTCAGAGACCAGACGGCAAATAAAAACAACCAACTTTTATTATTTTTTAAAATCACATGATTTAAAGCTACCCTCATGATTCGGGGGCGGGACCTGGATCGTAAGCGCTGAATGCTTGGAGTTGGCAATACTGAAAAGTGCCACTAGGGGAAGAGTCACTGCAAGCTGCTGAACCTAAACTGAATTGAGCTACAAAGAATGACTGCTTCTAGGATTCTTATATGGAACCAGGTTCTTCTCAGTGGTATAATGACAATGATGCAAGTGGTGCAGTCGCAACAGGGCCCATGAGATTAAAGGGACCCAACAACCTGGGACAGGGGAGTGGCTGGGATGGGGGAGTCCCTCTGCGTGGGGCGACCCCGGACCCCAGAGTTGAGCAACTGCGAAGGACACAAGGAGAAGATGTGTGTGTGGGGGACAACTGCATCATTGGAGGCTGTGACGGGCTAGAGGGGGGTGAAGACAGGAGACACACACCCTCCCCCACAAAGATGGAGAGCAAGGCAAAAAAATTGGCTGCTTTGCATGGAGTGGAGGAGTGGAGAGAACTGGGGAGGGTTAGGGAAGGGAGACCTGGGGGGGAGGGGAGTTGAAACAGAACTGGGTGGAACTGGGGGGCTGGATGACCGGGATCAGAGCTCTTGAGGGTGGGGGAAGGGGTTGGAACAAAGCTTGGGGTTTTGGGAGCAGAGCTCAGGGGCATGGGAGAGTTTGAAGTGGAGTTGTAGGGAACTAAGGATCAGGGAAGTGAGGGTCATCAGGGGAGCTAAAAGGGCCTGGAGGGGTGATTAGATTGGGGATGAAAAAGCTGAGGATTAACTGAAGAAGGCTGGAGGGGGGTTGAGGGAGAGTGGGGGTGGGGCTGGATCAGAACTGGAGGGGAGCCAAGGGGGGCTGAGACTCCATAGCGGGACTGTGAAAGAGATGGAGGGGAGCCAGTCAGGATCTAGGAAGGCTTGATTGAGGCTATGGAGGAACTAGACAGAAGCTGGCTGAGAAACTAGGCAGGATCTGGGGATCTCTATTGGGGCTGTAGAGAAGCTGGAGGGGGCCAATTTTGGTATCGGGAAGGGGGCCCCAATCTCTTCTTCCACAAGGGCCCTCTGGGACATTGCTATGCTACTGGTTCTTCTGAAGGTGACGGGCACACACCAGACTCCAGAGCAGTCAACTAAATGACTCTAATTAAGGGGCCGACCTAGGCTCCAAGGGATTAGGTAATAATGGCAGATTCTCCTTAGTAGGAATTAGGGGTGTCAAGTGATTAAAAAAAACTAATCGTGATTAACTGCACGATTAAAAAAATTAATTGCGATGTTAAACAATAATAGAATGCCATTTATTTAAATGTTTTCTACATTTTCAAATATATTGATTTCAATTACAACACAGAATACAAAGTGTACAGTGCTCACTTTATATTTATTTTTTATTACAAATATTTGCAATGTAAAAAACAAAAGAAATCATATTTTTCTATTCCCCCATTGCAAGTACTGTAGTGCAATCTCTTTATCATGAAAGTTGAACTTACAAATGTAAAATTATGTGCAAAATATAACTGCATTCAAAAATAAAACAATGTAAAACTTTAGAGCCTACTTCAGGCAATCACTCATACAAACAAGTTTGGTTACAATTTGCAGGAGATAATGCTGCCCACTTCTTGTTTACAATGTCACCTGAAAGTGAGAACAGGCATTCACATGGCATTGTGTAGCCGGCGTCACAAGATATTTACGTGTCAGATGCGCTAAAGATTCATATGTCCCTTCATGCTTCATCCACGATTCCAGAGGACATGCGTCCATGCTGTTGATGGGTTCTGCTCAATAACAAGCAGAGCGGACCAACCCATGTTCATTTTCATCATCCCAGTCAGATGCCACCAGCAGAAGGTTGATTCTATTTTTTGGTGGTTCGGGTTCTGTAGTTTCCGCATCTGAGTGTTGCTCTTTTAAGACTTCTAAAAGCATGCGCCACACCTCATCCCTCTCAGATTTTGGACGGCACTTCAGATTCTTAACCTTGAGTCGAGTGCTGTAGCTATGTTTAGAAATCTCACATTGGTACCTTCTTTGCGTTTTGTCAAATCTGCTGTGAAAGTGTTCTTAAAATGAACATGTGCTGGGTCATCAACCGAGACTGCTATAACATGAAGTATATGGCAGAATGCAGGTAAAGCAGAACAGGAGACATACAATTTTCCCCCAAGGAGTTCAGGCACAAATTTAATTAATGCATTTTTTTTTAACAAGCATCATCAGCATGGAAGCATGTCCTCTGGAATGGTGGCTGAAGCATGAAGGGGCATACGAATGTTAAGCATATCGGGCATGTAAATACCTTGCAATGCCGGCTACAAAAGTGCCATGCGAATGCCAGTTCTCACTTTCAGGTGACATTGTAAATAAGAATCAGGCATCTCCCATAAATGTAAACAAACCTGTTTGTCTCAGTGATTGGCTGAACAAGAAGTAGGACTGAGTGGACTTGTAGGCTCTACAGTTTTACATGGTTTTGTTTTTGAGTGCAGTTCTATATTTGTAAGTTACACTTTCATGATAAAGAGATTGCACTACAGTGCTTGTATGGGGTGAATTGAAAAATACTATTTCTTTTGTTTATCATTTTTACAGTGCAAATGTTTGTAATAAAAAATAATAATATAAAGTGAGCACTGTACACTTTGTATTCTGTGTTGTAGTAGAAATCAATATATTTGAAAATGTAGAAAAACATCAAAAATATTTAATAAATTTCAATTGTTATTCTACTGTTTAACAATTTTTTAAATCGTGATTAATTTTTTGAGTTAATCACGTGAGTTAACTACGATTAATTGAAAGCCCTAGTAGGAATAGAAACAGGACCAACCCAGATATTTTCTCCAGAAACAGCTGTCTGCATAGGTCCCATGAATCTAACTAATACGTGTTGGTATAAAATGTACAAGAATATTGTGAAATCTACTTTTAGATTTTTAGAAGTCTCCCACATATGACATTATTTTAAAAAAATAGACAAGATACAGTATTGACCAATGTAAATCCCACATATTCTCCCTCTAGTTAAATTTAGCCACACACCACTACCTCCTCTTGCAAAAGCCTGAGAAAATATTTCACAATTACACCATGCCCCTAATATCAATGGATTCAGTCTTTGTTAGATCAGCTGGAAAAGCCAAATATCCTCAATTCAAATCTAGGGGCTGTTACCAGAAGTGCCCTAGCTGATCAGCTATTGCAGCAGTATACAAAGAATGTATTTTACACAGTCAAGAAAGAACCAAACCAAATAATGTAGCAATACATAGGGGTGTAGGTATCATACAGAGAAAGCTAGCAGTGATTTATGTTGCTATATAATTGTATGGGTTTAGAATACCACATTCTGGACTGTGATAAGTATATATTCTCCAGTGACAGAGTAAAATGGGCATAAATGGATTTCTCATTAATAGACTAGCACTTTTCACTAGGGAAAAAATGTGTATTTTGATTCATACAGTAACGGCATCAGTAAAAAGAAGAAGTGGGTTGTAGCCCATGAAAGCTTATGCTCTAATAAATTTGTTAGGCTCTAAGGTGCCACAAGTACTCCTGTTCTTTTTGAGGATACAGACTAACACAGCTGCTACCCTGAAATCAGTAAAAAGAGTGAATTTACCAACTTCCCCTCCCCTTCCATATTTTTTAAAAATTCCAAAAAGTAGGAAAAAAGTAGTGTGACAGTTTGTATAATTGAGACAAGGTAGGTGATGTTATAGCTTTTAGAAGTTGATCCAATAAAAGATATTACCTCACTCATGTTGTCTCTCTAATATCCTGGGACCAACCTGGCTACAACACAGCAAAGTATATAACTGAAAAAGTGCAGAGCAGATCAATTAAGATCAGTAGGTGGCGCTCTAACCATACAAAGCATTTCACTCTCTGCAATTATGTAGATATATGGAATTTCTTTTTATGATGTCATACTTCTTGATTTACTTGCTGTTATTTCTAACTAACCAAAGCTGCCAGTCAATCACAGTACTCATTTTAACAACTATTTTTACATTTTAACAACTTTCTATTACAGATTTTTTTTAATGTTACAGGGTTCTCATTTCAGACTTTTGTCCAAGATCCAGCATAACATCAGTGTAATACATGATATTATTTCCAATTTGCATTGCAGTATTTTCAGGACCCCATTGTACAAATCTATAGGAAGATATAGGTCGTTGGGCTAAGAACCTACAACCTATTGAAGGTAGATATCCTTCACTCAGTACAGATAGACTCAATGGGCTTGATTCTCCTCTCACTTATGTCTGTGCAAGTCAAGTGTAACCCCTTGAAGTCAGTGGGGTTGCACCAATTTAAATCCAGAGTGAGTGAGTAGACAATCAGGCCTTATTTGTTTTCAGGTTTTTTGTTCTATCCTGCCGTTATAAATTAGGACCTTGAAAGTGGAGTGAAGATTTCAGCTAAATAAGTTCAGTCACACTGTGTTCAGCAAACTTGTGGCTTTTTCCAAAAAATGAAGGTCCTAAAGTTGATCGTTGTTTGCTATAGACTGACCTACACACTTCGTTGTTATATCACCAAGGTGATGAGTACATTCCTCAAATTTGTCCTTCCCCCGCGCCCCCCCCCCCCGGAATTTTTTAAAATAAATTTAGCCAAATTCATTATTTTCAGGTCGTGCACAAATTGTATTTCCCAGCCTAAACAGAGCATACACCTTCTTGAGTTGATAAGTCTGAATAACAGCTCTGGCTGTTGGTTCTACAAACAGCAGTGAAAAATAGGTAAAATCAGATCATATTTCTATGCACAATTTTGGGGACATTAAATGGCTACAATACAAGTTGTCCTGGTCAGTCGATAAAGTTCAGTCTTATCTATTAGCGATTTTCTTTGCCTTCACTTCTGACTTTCCCCAAACAAATTTATCTGCAGTGACAAAGCCTGAAATTAATGAAGTATACGGCTACTGTATACAAGTCCAAGCTGTAAAGTTCCCAGATGGAGATTTGAGCTTTGTGTGAATTTACCTTAGTTGTCAACTAACTGTGAAAAAAGGAATTGTGTAATCTACACGGATATCTTCTGGCACTATATCTGTGTATTTTCAGACAAGATATTGCACCATACTGAATTGCTCTGTCAAACTGCAATCAAAATGATCCAGAATGTACATCATAATATACAGTCACTTGTATCAGAGAGCAATGTGTGAAAAAAATAACTGTGGAAAAAGCTATATATTTGATTTCATTTTAAAAAGCTATGTTAATAGTGTTAGGGGGCTTATTTCTTCACCCTCTCACTTCCCTGGTCCTTCTCGCATGAACAGAGAGCAACAATACCCGAAGTCCAAAGGTGCAAACAATTCTATGTTTATTGGGGTGAACTTCCAGCAAGCATGATTCCAGTTTCCTTCCTCAGTGTCCCCCTTCCCAGCTCTGACACCACAGAGCCTTGCCTGTGTCCCTGTTCCCATTCCACCTCCCCTTTGTGAAACAAAATTCCAATTCCCTCACCCCATTCCCTGTTCCCATTCCCCCTTTCTTCCTGATTGACTGCAGACTATATAGTAAAACTTGAGTTCTGCTTAGCTATACCTTAACCAATCATTTTACTGAAATTTACCTAACCAATCCTAACATATTGTAAGATGAGTAGCTAACCAATTATAGCCCACCACCTTAATTAGTTTACACCCAGCAAAATTAATTATACAGCAGACAGAAACAATCACAGAACCAGACAAAGACCATGCAAATAAACATACAAAACAATACAGAAGTGAGGATTTCACATCCCAGCTATTGATAAATGAGTTCTTGCCAGACAGAAAACTATCAAACTAAATTTCCTTTTACATCTCCTAGGCTTTTCCCTTTCTCTGGAGGTGATAGAACAGATCACCTTCCTAACAGCCCCAGATTGCCTTATTTCAGTATGACTAAACAGGGCCTCAGACTGTCACAGTAAGAGAAGGCCCTTACACAGACAGGTTTCAAAGTAGCAGCCGTGTTAGTCTGTATCCACAAAAAGAACAGGAGATCTGTGAGAGTGAGGGATCATCTTTCAGGATAGGTTGTAGATCTTTGATGATGTGCTGGAGAACCTCTTTTTGTTGTATGGTGTGCGGTTGCTGGTGAGTATTTGCTTAAGGTTGGGAGGCTGTCTGTAAGCGAGGACTGGTCTGTCTCCCAAGATCTGTGAGAGTGAGGGATCATCTTTCAGGATAGGTTGTAGAGAACCTCTCCAGCGCATCATTGAGATGTCTAGTTGGTAGCCGGTATCAAGCGGAGTGCTCCAGGGGTTGGTCCTGGGGCCGGTTTTGTTCAACGTCTTTATTAATTATCTGAATGATGGGATGAATTGTACCCGCAGCAAGTTCTCAGTTGACACGAAGCTGGGGGGAGAGGTAGATATGCTGGAGGGTCGGGTAGGGTCCAGTTCTATGATTCTATAAGCTTCAGAGATTGGGCCAAAAGAAATCTGATGAGGTTCAACAAGGACAAGTGCAGAGTCCTGCACTTATGAAGGAAGAATCCCATGCATCGCTACAGGCTGGGGACCGACTGGCTAACCAGCAGTTCTGCAGAAAAGGACCTGGGGATTACAGTGGACAAGGATCTGGATATGAGTCAGCAGTGTGCCCTTGTTGCCAAGAAGGCCAATGGCATATTGGGCTGTATTACTAGGAGCATTGCCAGCAGATCGAGGGAAATTATTATTCCCCTCTATTCAGCACTGGTAAGGCCATACCTGGAGTATTGCATCCAGTTTTGGTCTCCCCACTACAAAAGGGATGTGGGCAAATTGGAGATAGTCCAGCAGCGGGCAACAAAAATTATTAGGAGGCTGGGGCACATGACTTACGGGGAGAGGCTGAGGGAACTGGGGTTATTTCGTCTGCAGAAGAGAAGAGTGAGTGGGGATTTGATAGCAGTCTTCAACTGCCTGAAGGGGAGTTCCAAAGAGGATGGAACTAGACTGTTCTCAGTGGTGGCAGATGACAGAACAAGAAGCAATGGTCTCAAGTTGCAGTGGGGGAGGTCTAGGTTGGATATTAGGAAATACTATTTCACTAGGAGGATGGTGAAGCATTGGAATGGGTTTGCTAGGGAGGTGGTGGAATCTCCATCCTTAGAGGTTTTTAAGGCCCGGCTTGACAAAGCCTTGGCTGGGATGATTTAGTTGGTGTTGGTCCTGCTTTGAGCAGGGGGTTGGACTAGATGACCTCCTGAGGTCTCTTCCAACTCTAATTTTCTATGATTCTATGACAAATTGGAGAGAGAGAGAGTCCAGATAAGAGAGAAAAAAATAATTAAAGCTCTAGAAAACATGACCTATGAGGGAAGATTGAAAAAATTGGGTTTATTTAATCTGGAAAAAAGAAGACTGAGTGGGGACATGATAATAGTTTTCAAGTATGTTAAAGATTGTTACCAGGAGGAGGAAGAAAAGATGTTTTTCTTAACCTCTGAGGATAGGACAAGAAACAATGGGATTAAATTGCTGCAAGGGGGGATTAAGTTGGGGGGAGGGATAGCTCAGTGGTTTGAGCATTGGCCTGCTAAACCCAGGGTTAGGAATTCAATCCTTGAGGGGGCCATTTAAGGATCTTGGGCAAAAATCTGTTTGGGGATTGGTCCTGCTTTGAACAGGGGGTTGGACTAGATGACCTCCTGAGGTCCCTTCCAGCCCTGGTATTCTATGATTAGGGAAAAACTTCCTGTCAGGGTGGTAAAGCACTGGAATAAATTGCCTAGAGAGATCGTGGAATCTCCAACCCTGGAGATTTTTAAAAGCAGGTTATACAAACACCTGTCAGGAATGGTCTAGATAATATAGTCCTACCATGAGTGCAGGGGACTGGACTAGATGACCTCTCGAGGTCCCTTCCAGTTCTTTGATTCTATAAGCTTCAAAGATTCCAGGGAAAAGAAAGTGACCAGGATGTTCAACTAACATAAACCTAGTCTAGCAACCTATCCCATTTAGGTTAATTCTACTTGGTTGGCCCCAGTTTGACATAGGCCTTGGCTACACTTACCAGCTAGTTCGACGGCTGGAAATCGAAGTTCTGGGTTCGACTTATCGCGTCTAGTCTGGACGCGATAAGTCGAACCCGGAAGTGCTTGCCGTCGACTGCGGTACTCCAGCTCGGCGAGAGGAGTACCGCGGAGTCGACGGGGGAGCCTGCCTGCCGCGTGTGGACCAAGGTAAGTTCGAACTAAGGTACTTCGACTTCAGCTACGTTATTCACGTAGCTGAAGTTGCGTACCTTAGTTCGAATTGGGGGGGGTAGTGTAGACCAAGCCTGAGAGTTTCATAAGCCTGAGGTACCAGTGGTACAACAAAGAGGCTGTGTTTTCTGGAAAATGAAATCAAGATGATTTCCTGAATTGCCCAATGTGGCCCCTCCCCACCCTCTGACACTCTCAAGGAGGCATGCCTTAACTTTGGCAGATCCACAAAAACAAAATGTTCAAAACACACTGAACAATGAGGATAAAACAAAACAAGCATGTGCAGGGGGTGAGGGCTCCTAGGTGCAGGGGCATCCAGGGGGCTCTGCGCACTGCCCCTGCCCATGGTGCAGGTGTCGCCCCGAGCGCCAGCTCACTAGCTCCCATTGGCCAGGAACCGCAGCCAATGGGAGCTGTGGCGGCAGTGCCTGTGGACAGGGGCAGTGTGCTGAGACTCTTGGACACCCATGCGCCTAGGAGCTAGTGGGACATGCCAGCCACTTCCAGGAGCTGCACGGAGCTGCCGCCAACCAGATTTTTAGTGTCCGAGCCGCCAGGGTCCCTTTTCGACCAGGCATTCCAGTCGAAAACTGGATGCCTGGCAACTCTGATTGCCATAGTTCACAATTTATTTAGTGATAATCAATATTTGTTTAATAAGATGTTCTAATATAGATATTATTACCCCCAAAGCAACTATGTTAAAAGAACATTAAGGTTGCAAAGTCAAGCACTCAAATGTTAGGAAATGCTGGAATTAAAGTCGCCTCTGCTACCTTAATTAGGCCTCCTGTGCATATATATTATGATACAGTCTCTAATTGCAAGATCACATTTTTTCCACAAACCCCTGCCTCAGTCAATGTACAGGGTGGATAGTGCTCATGAATGAGCAGCTAACTATTCAAAGTTTTGTTTTATCCTCTTGTTTGTTTTAAACTCATGGTGATCGGGGGAGGTCCCGGATGGCTGGAAAAAGGCTAATGTAGTGCCCATCTTTAAAAAAGGGAAGAAGGAGGATCCGGGGAACTACAGGCCAGTCAGCCATTACCTCAGTCCCAGGAAAAATCATGGAGCAGGTCCTCAAGGAATCAATTCTGAAGCACTTAGAGGAGAGGAAAGTGATCAGGAACAGTCAGCATGGATTCACCAAGGGCAAGTCATGCATGACTAACCTAATTGCCTCCTATTAGGAGATAACTAGGTCTGTGGATGAGGGGAAAGCAGTGGACGTGTTATTCCTTGACTTTAGCAAAGCTTTTGATATGGTCTTCTACAGTATTCTTGCCAGCAAGTTAAAGAAGTATGGGCTGGATGAATGGACTATAAGGTGGATAGAAAGCTGGCTAGATCGTTGGGCTCAACGGGTAGTGCTCAACGGCTCCATGTCTAGTTGGCAGCTGGTTTCAAGCGGAGTGCCCCAAGGGTCGGTCCTGGGGCTGGTTTTGTTCAATATCTTCATTAATGATCTGGAGGATGGTGTGGACTGCACTCTCAGCAAGTTTGCAGATGACACTAAACTGGGAGGAGTGGTAGATACGCTGGAGGGTAGGGATAGGATACGCTGGAGGGTAGGGATAGGTGCAGGGGAGTGGACTAGATGACCTCTCGAGGTCCCTTCCAGGCCTATGAATCTATGATTCTATGTGAGTCAGCCATTAGGAGCAGATAAGATGCCCACTTTGTCATGGGGGTTCACAGCTATTTACTGACAGC
This sequence comes from Trachemys scripta elegans, assembly GCF_013100865.1. Classification (NCBI taxonomy): domain Eukaryota; kingdom Metazoa; phylum Chordata; order Testudines; family Emydidae; genus Trachemys; species Trachemys scripta. The sequence goes on from NC_048299.1 coordinate 258,640,003, forward strand.
AGAGGAATGGTGAGACTCAATAATCTTGGGATCCATTCAAGGTTTTGGAGAGGAGTATTCTGTACTGGTCCCAGACCCTTTTGCCCCTGTCCCGCAAGCCAGTTCCTGTCTTGTCTCTTCCCCAACTCCCAGCTCCTCATCTCAGTCTCCCCATCAGCTCTTGGTCTCAGTCTGTCTCTTCACTGGGTCAGTTCCAGTCTACACTATGGGTCTCCTCATCCCAGTTCAAATCTCCTTGCCCAGTCAGTCCCAGTCTCCCCTCCAGATTCCACATCTTAGTCTCAGTCTTGTCCTAATCCGTGCTCCTAGACTCAGTCTCTCTAGGGGCCTCCTTGTTTTGGTCTGCTTGCCCAGTCAGTCCAAGTCCCCACCCTCATGCCTATGCCCCTCATTCAGCCTCAGTCTTTTCCCTGCCCTGCTCCCTATCCCATTCACCCCATTGGCTCCTTGTCCCGTTTTTTCCTCCAACCCCTCATGTGATCTCAGTTTTTATCCCCTCCTCCATTACCCCTCCCAGTCCCAGTCTCCTTGCCCAGCCACTCCCAGTCTTCCCAGCTTCCAGTCTGGCTCCTTCTCCCATCTACTGCCTCCTCCAACCTTTGTACTCCACATTTGAGTCAGGCAGCTCAAATGTGGAGCTTCCTTCTCCAAGCTGACGGTGTGTCAGAAACACTGAGATCACAGGAGAGTCACTCTTCTAGCTCGCAGGTCCAGTGCCTGATGCAACAGCCACCTACAGCAGCTGGGTGGAGCAAATGCAGGGAAAGTCCTACTCAGCCTCTGAATCCCCAGGCTTGAGCTGTCAGTACAGATGGAATCCTCCGAGAATTCAGCTACCAAAATCTAACAAGTCTGTACTGAGCATGTGCAAATTCGGATTTTTCAAAGGGTTATAAATTGGCCAAATTTGGGCAGCTTTTCTCAGAAATAGCAAAATCTACATGCCTGACACAAAGGCCAGCCCTGTCCAAATTTCAAGCCCTTCCTCCAAAGCATGGAGGCATTAGAGCTTTTCAATAAAATGGCTGTAAGAGTTTTTTTTAACACGGGCAAAACAATGAATTTTTCCCTTATCTCCTCAGAAATGACTTAATCATTTTTTCTGAAACGTTCCAAAATTATTCTGCCTAAAGCAGACAACCAACGTGGGAAATTCCAGTCTGAATGGTTAAAGTTGGCAAAGTTTCATTAGCAACTGAAAAGAGATTCTTATCCAGGAAAGGGTTGGGCAACCCTAATAACAGGCAGGGCTACCAGCACCCCACCTATAACAACATCTTTAAATCTTTGAATTTTTGAATGGCTTTTCAGACATCAAAGCAATAATTGCTTGAATGGGCAAAATCTAGGTGGGCCCCAGATTCTAAGATGTAGGAACACCACTGAAAATCATGCTTTTTACAGTAATGTATACATACCGGTAAGGACAAATGCTGTCCTCGGTTATAGTCTTAATGGTGTTCCACTGATGTGAGGGATGGATTTGACTCAGACTGCATGACTAGTAGAAGGGTCAGCTATTGCTTTAGAATTCCTACTATCCACTGTAAAGGGACGGTAAAAAAAAGGGATGAAATGAGCATTCAGTCCAAAATCGAGTTGTTGAGAACAAATTAATCAAGGAACCAAAGGATGTGAAGAGAAGAAATTCTTTAATTGCTTGTACACCAGTGCTAGGAGCCTGGGTAACAAATAAGAGGAACTGTAATTGCTCGTTTCTGAGCATAAATTCGATCTAGTGGGTATTACGTAACCTGGTGGGGTGTGTGATGGGGATACAAACCCTGCACCAGCATGGAAGGGGTTAAGGAGCTGCTTTGGCCTACAGTGGCCTCACCCCTCTATACCTGAAAATCATGCCAGGACTGCAGGAGGAGTTAGATGGAAGGAACGCCACTCAGATGGGAGGGAAGCAGGCAGTTGAGCTCTCCAGCTCCCAGAGAGCGGTCTGACAGCCAACAGAGCCTTTGCCCTGGCAGAAAGGAGAGCTCAGAAGACAGAGACAGAGACTTATACTGGAGGCTCAGTGGAGTCTGGGATGGACTGTGATATTGCCAAGGCCCTCTGCAGTAAGAGAGGGCAATATCCTCACTGAAGCCACCTACAGGTTTTCTTTCATTCTTTCCCTTTACACTTTTATTTAACCTCGTTTGTTGATGTGGACTGTTTTGTTTGTTTTCCCAGGGACTCTGAGAGGGAAAGAAATGGTCAGAAGGCTTCGGCCACAGGGTAGAGCACTGGCCCCATCAGACGGATACACCTTGGCAGTTGGACCTGCAGGCTTGCACTCGACATGTAGCTCCTAAAAGGGATGCTCTGCCAAGGACAGCTTTGGGACGGGATTGTTTGCATGACTAGAGAGTTAAAATCAATGGTTATGACCTATTTAGGAAGGCTCAAGTGGGCAAAAGAGAAGCGGGAGGGAGACTTTATATAAAAAATGGCATTACCTGTTTCCCAGTCACTGATAACTCAGAAGAAAATGATTGCGAATGCTTATGGATCAATGTCCTAACAGATGAAGCACAAGAAGGGGCATTAGTTGGTGTCTGCTAGAGACTACCAAATCACACTTGGGAACAGGATGACTGGCTCCTTAAGCATCTATCCATCTATAATATAGGAAAAACAGCTGTGTGGTCATGGGGGATTTACTTCAATTTGAGATCTCTTGCTGCTCATATTATCACAGTGCAGATGTACCCTAAGGTTCTGATGCTCTGTTCCATTGATTTCAGTGGGAGTTCTGTGCATAACAAACTTGTAGGATCAGGCCCTCAAAGTATGGTCAGATTCAGACAAGTGACTGAAAATGGCATCCTTACTGACATATTTATTGTCTCTCAATGATTTCCCAATCAAGTGTGCTCAATTTAAAAGTAAGAGATTGGGCCTGGCTCTCCATGCCCTTGATCTTTGTTTACTTATTTTCACCTTTGTAAAGTTACCACATTACAAAGGTACCATTTTACATCCCCTTTGTACAGGTGTAAATGGGTACATAAAGTGTAAAGCCATGAAAGGTCATGCCAGGGTCGTTCTATTTGTCTGCAAGTTCAGAAAACTCAGTCTAGCATCTGAAAGTCAAGCTAGGTTTGTTTGTGTTTTTCCCTTTTTCCATATCAAGACCACCACTGACATGTTCTGATGGCCAAATTCTATCCTCAGTTATGCCTGGGCACCTCATTGATTTCAATAGAGTGCACAGGATTAACTGATTGGCTTTTAACAGGAACCTAGGTTATGATTTTCAATATTAACTAGAGATTTTGGGTGCATCACTGTAAGCATTCAAACGGAAACATCTTAAAGGGTCCTCAATTTCAATAAGTGCTGAGCATCCTCTTCCCTACTCCCACCAAGGAAGCTAGGGTTCTTTATAGTATCTCAAGTTGGGCACTGATTATGCATAGGACAAAGGTGCTGGAACAACTTGTATAGTGGGGGTGCTGAGAGCCATTGAACCAAACTGTAAACCCTGTTTACAATGGAAACCACTTCAATCTAGGGAGTGCAGCAGCACCCCGAGCACCCCTAGTTCCAGCACCTATGGCACAAGAAGAATAGATTCTGGTCCATTCTCTCTTTAACTATGTAGGCTGTACAGGGCTAACAGGAGCAAAAAGCAGGAATAGCTTATTTTGTCAGCATCAGCACATACAATTCTGAATATATACAGATGCCGGGTCTACACTGGGGGTGGAGGGGGGATCGATCTAAGTTACGCAACTTTAGCTACGTGAATAACGTAGCTGAAGTTGACGTACTTAGATCTACGTACCGCAGTGTCTTCACTGCGGTAAGTCAATGGCTGTCGCTTTCCCATCAACTCCGCCTGTGTCTCTCGCCCTGGTGGAGTGCTGGAGTCGATGGGAGAGCGCTCGGTGGTCAATTTATCGCGTCTAGACTAGACGCGATAAATCGACCCCCACTGGATCGATTGCTGCCCATCGATCCAGTGGGTAATGAAGACAAGCCCAGAGAAGAGATCTCATGGGTAAGAAAGTGCCACCATTACACAGTCACTTTCGGAGGAGAGCTACACTTTTACCTCTCTGTGTCTCCGTTTCTTCGAACTGAAACAATACTTACCTACCTCACTGTGGATTTTCAGACTAAATATTTTAATACATGTAAAATGCTGTCAGATTCTTGGATTGCTATAAAAATACAAAGCAGTATTATTATGAATGAAAAGAACACATGCTTTTTATGCAAACTAAAGACAGATTTCATTCCTACAGTTTCCATTGTGCAGGGTGAACCAAGATCTGTCCTGATGATGTGGTCTCAGGTGGGTCCAGTTCGGTTGGCTATTTAAGAGATCCCTGCCCTGGCTACTCCTCCCTTGGCCAAAACACTGATGCACATCCTGCTCTGGACTGCTGGACCTGCACTACATACAGTTCCTGGAGTGAGCTGGCAATTGTCAGAAGGGCAGAGTGTTCTGAAGCAACACATCCAGTGAAGTAAAAAAAAAAAATGGAATTAAAATATTTCCTATCTTTAGAATTTGAAAAATATTGACTGTTCCAAAGGTTAGAACATTATAGTGTGCTCTCTGTGGCTTGCTCCACAGCTCGGTCCAAGTTTTCCCTTTGATGTTTTGCCCATAGTATAATAAACTTCACCAAAGAAAAGAAAAACAGCTCGTCTCCTTGAGAGCAAAGAACAAAGTGACTGGAAACATGAATTGAAACTGTAGCCTGGTTTCTGCAGCAGCAGAGTTTCTCACATGAAATGTCATAAAGGGATACCACAAACAAAAACAAAACAAGAGAAAGCTGCATCAGATTGATGGCCTACTCTGTTTGGTACTTGGATTGTTTGGACCTGGTGGAAAATGATATATGTGACCTGCTCTTCTGATTTACTAGTAGTCCCAGAATTGGATAGAAGATTGTTTCTTCATAGTTATGTATCTTAGGTGTTTTTCTGTTCAGGTTTCAGCTTCCAGCAGTATAGGCTTAAAAGTTCCAGCTAATTCACACCCAAACAAACCAAAAATATGATTTCAAAAAAGCAAACAGCTATGTCAAGGGCAGAAATCTCTGGTCAGAAGACTCTTCTTACAAAAAATGACCGCTTTAGAACCCATTGACATGAATGGCAAAATTCCCAATGGCTTTTAAAGAAGAGAGCAGCAGCCTTCTGTCTAGCTATCCTGGTCGTTCCCTATATCAGTTTCTGTTGGTGGATTTTTTCCTCTCTGTGGTAATTTCTGTCTGAGTTATTTCATAAAGGGGCTTCTTTGTGATATGTCTTCTAATATTGTTGTGGGATCGTGGATTTAAGCTAAATGCCAATTGCTTAAAGAAGTTCAACACTGATCTTTTCCAACAAGAAAAGAAAAGAAGTTGGATGGGCACTCTCATCTCTTTCATCACTCTGCCTGACTGTTATTGCCCTGCTTGTGTGGGGGTTTGTGAGACTTGTAATAATAAAACAGGCTGCAGTCGATCCTCTCAATTTTGCACTTGCGCAAATCCTTTCTACGGATGAACAGGAAGCATTAAACATATAAGAAAAGCTGGACTGCTTCAGCAGTATTATACACTACCACGGGCAGTGTTACATTTTGGGCATAATTTTCAAAAGCACCTATTTTATTAAGGGATGTAGAATCCTAAGTCACTTAGGCACTTTTGACAATTTGGCCTGTCACTTTTGACATAATAGATTTGGTCCATTAATATCAAGATGTTAGGGTAGAGACCAAAGTCACATTTCTGCCAGTGATCAGGCACTTGTCTGCTATGCAGCTGCAGTGAAAGTTACTCCACCCAGCATGGTGGATAAATGATTGAATCTTCTACTGCCTTGTGTTGCTTGTGAGGCACCTGTTGTTGCCAAGAAGACTAATGGCATTTTGGGCTGTATAAAGTAGGGGCATTGCCAGGAGATCGAGGGATGTGATCATTCCCTTCTATTCGACATTGGTGAGGCCTCATCTGGAGTACTGTGTCCAGTTTTGGGCCCTGCACTACAAGAAGGATGTGGAAAAATTGGAAAGAGTCCAGTGGAGGGCAACAAAAATGATTAGGGGTCTGGAGCACATGACTTATGAGGAAAGGCTGAGGGAACTGGGATTGTTTAGTCTGCAGAAGAGAAGAATGAGGGGGGATTTGATAGCTGCTTTCAACTACCTGAAAGGGGGTTCCAAAGAGAATGGATTTAGAATGTTCTCAGTGGTACCAGATGACAGAACAAGGAGTAATGGTCTCAAGTTGTAGTGGGTGAGGTTTAGGTTGGATATTAGGAAAAACTTTTTCACTAGGAGGATGGTGAAGCACTGGAATGGGTTACCTAGGGAGGTGGTGGAATCTCCTTCCTTAGAAGTTTTTAAGGTCAGGCTTGACAAAGCCCTGGCTGGGATGATTTAGTTGGGAATGGGTCCTGCTTTGAGCAGGGGGTTGGACTAGATGACCTCCTGAGGTCCCTTCCAACCCTGATATTCTATGATTTTATGATTCTATGACTGCCACTTGCCCTTAGCATGAGAAAACCTCATCTGTACCTGCTGGGGGTCAGCTCCCTGATGCTCCCAGCCACAGGCAGTACAAGTGCTCCCCTCTCAGCTCATGCGGGCTGTGCTGTCCCTCATGCAGGCTAGCTATGGGTGCACTCCCACACCCAAGTTCTCTGAGCATCTCCTGTGGGGACCACCCCTTATCCACTGGACACTCACTGAATACCAGACCCACTCTTCCCAAAGGAACAGTACACCGCAGCTTACCTGTTACACCTTGGAACACAGCTCCGCTTAGTGCACAGCACTTAGATTTGTTTATAGATAAAGTAAATATGTTTATTCAACAAAGAACAGAGATTTATATGATAGCAAACAGGACCATTGGAAACAAAGGGTTACACATCAAATAAAACCATAACACACATTCTAGAGCCTAAACTCAACTCACAAGATCCCCTCTTGTCTAATAAGGTACTGCTTACCCCAAGGTCCTTTTAGCATTTGTCAACCAGGCTGGCTGAGACCCCTCTTTCATGAGGTCAAGCCCACTGGCACCTTGACTCCCCATAGTGAAGGACGCCTGCGTGTCTTTTCACACCCCTAGATATGTCAGCTCAGATCTTTGATCTTTACATGAAAAGGGGGTCCCCCCACCTTCTGCTGTTTACCTCTTCCTGTTAATTTTCCTTCTGAAGTCCCCGCAAGGTCTTCAGTAATATTTGACTCAGTATGCTAATAGCCACCCATTGTAAGACACACAATACACAATGGTCAGCCAGTGAGATAAGTGTCTCCCATCATCTGTTTGGTGGAACCTGACTTAAGGCACATTACATCTGTCTTTAACTACAATGTCTTAGGAAGATAATTTCCTATATATATATCCTTATATATTACCCAAAGTATTGCATTATATTTTGCAAAGATTATGGTGATCAGTATTACACAGGCTTTCAGCAGAAACTTTACATAGAATCATAGAATTGGAATGTACATCAAGAGGTCATCTAGTCCAGTCCCCTGCACTCATGGCAGGACTAAGTATTAGCTAGACCATCCCTGACAAGTGTTTGTCTAGACCTCCTCTTAAAAATCTCCAATGATTGAGATTCCACAATCTCCCTAGGCAATTTATTCCAATGCTTAATAACATGACACTCATTGGTGAACTAGAATGTAAATACCAGACCATGGGATCTCTGAAACCCTTATGCTCCCCTGTGCCCTCTGCCAGTTGGCATCAAGAGGTCCTTGGGTCACATGGTACAGAAAGGAAGCAGGAGGGACCCAGAGATGAGCTACCAGTGGAAGTGGATCAAGCCTGAAATAGATTTGGGATCAGTTTGAGGGGAAAGAACAGCTGTGAAATGGAGTAGAGCACTACACAGTAACATGGGCCAGAAGGCCAGCCTGGTGCAGAGAGCTGACTTTCAAGGAGGTAGCCAGTCTTGTAGTAGAGCAGCAGATGAACAAAATTACCAGTTCAAAGGAGGGATGCTCACACCACCATACTGCTTTTACTGACAGCAAGCTTCCAAAGGAATGACTTATTCCAGTTGCCCAGCAAGGTCACTACAGCAGACACAAGACAAATAGTGTATGTACTGTATACAGGAAATGCACTCAGTAGCATTAGAGATGGACTCCTGCTGGAACCCTAACTATAAACAACCCCCCTTCCATGCACACACACTTTTGGGGGATGAGGAGAAGGATTGAAATCCAAATCTTAGTTGTTGTGATTTGGACCCACCTCTACTAACTATACTTAAAGTTAGTAGAGGAAAACAAACCTCTGTTCTCCTGCCCAAGTAGGGACGCTTTTCACTCATCATATAATCAGTCCTGGATTAACCCTTTCTGTTTCTTTGGGCAGAATCTGAAAATGTTTGTAAGACTCAGTAGGTCTGTGAACCTGGGCCTCCAGAGGAAACACCACTACGCTACCACCCAGCAGTAGCAGTAGACTATGCCTGCTCCACTACCCATGATCTGCTGCGGACACAGACCCTGATAAGGGTCCAACAGGCAATAGCCCCACATCTCCTCATTGGCTCCCCACCCTATACAAACCCAAAGGGCAGCCCAGGAAGTGTCCAGGCAACAGAGTGGATCTTTTCTGGCTGCCATAACCATTCCCACTCTTAAACTCCTGGCTTCACCCTCAGCTTGATTTGGCCTTCACCTCCAGACCCCGAAACCTGACTTGGACTTTAATCCATGATATTGACCCTGGCCTGCACCTTGACTATGAACTACTCTCAGCCTCAGGTTTGACTGTGCTCTGACCCTTAGTCCTGATGGCCTTTGTCAGGCTCCTGACAGTGTTGCCTCTATGGACCACTTCCCTCAAGAGCACTTGCCCCCACCTTCACCCAACAGGCTACCAATGTCAGCAAAAAGGCAAAACTTCAAGCAAAACATATGCCAAAAGATGCTAGATGGAGTGTCCAAATGATGGGGGAGTGCTCAATGGGGTAGAAAGAAACACACTGAATGAAATCAAAACAAGAATGGCAGCATCTTACAAGAAAACCCTCTGTGCTTTTCTCTCTCAAGATGTTGCCCCTAATTCAGGGTGGAATTCACTCTTAAACAGGGCCCTAGGCACTATTTAAGCCATTAATAACTTCAGAGGGGCTTAAGAGGGGTACAGGGCCCTGTACTTGCTCTGTCTGCTGGGCTGAATTTCACCCTGTCATGAACGAGCTGGCCCTTTGAGGCAAGCTGGGCTCAGCCTTGCCCCTGACTTAGGCTAGGTCTACACTATAGGGGGGGGGTCGACCTAAGATACGCAACTTCAGCTACGTGAATAGCATAGCTGAAGTTGCGTATTTTAGGTTGACTTACCTGGCTGTGAGGACGGCGGCGAGTCGACCGCTGCCGCGCCGCCGTCGACTCCGCTTCCGCCTCTTGCCGCGGTGGAGTTCCGGAGTCGATGGCAGAGCCATTGGGGATCGATTTTATCGCGTCTTCACTAGACGCGATAAGTCGATCCCCAATAGATCGATTGCTACCCACCGATCCGGCGGGTAATGAAGACGTGCCCTTAGCAGCTATCCCTTAGCCTCTCTGATAAACTGGCAAGATAAGGGGTAATTAGTGACCACATCTGGGTGTAATGGGGCTTAATGAGAAACTAACCCCAGTTATGGTTGTGAAGCAGGGAGATAACTACATAAATAGAGCTGGGAATGCCTCCAGGGGAATATCCTGGAGAGAGGAATTCCTCTGGGGGATGAGCCTGAGGCAGTCAGGCTGAGTCATTTTCAGGGTAGGTTCCTGTAAAGGGAGAGCAATGAGGTAAGGCCTACAAGGATAAGAGAATAAAAGAGAAGCCCCAGAGGAGAGGACGGCCAGTTTATGTGGTATTTGTACTCCCAGTGGGGAAAAGCCCGAGGAGTTAGCTCTCTGACAAGAGTGAGCAAAGCTAAGAAGCCCAGGAAGGATGAAGATCATCTGGGACTCTGAGCCCCCCTGGAAAGGGAACAACTGATGTGACTTGGCTGGAGAACTGAGCCACAGAAAACCCTGAGAGGGAGTTGGGAGAAGACAAAAGCAGGAACTGGCCATTGCAGCCAAGGAAGTGGCCAGCTGGGGTAAGAGAAATGAAGTCCCCTGCAATGCCACATACAGGCATGAGGATGCCTTTTAGACACCCCCATTGTACATCTGTTTTGCCTGCATGCACTATGTGATAAGGTCCTAATCTCCTCCTCCCTGGCTCCACAATCTATTGTAACAGAATTACAGTGCTGGATGGGTCTGTGCTTGTGGCATATCCACTGACAGCCCCTGAAGGGTGTGGCTACTGTGGGACAGGAAAGAGCCCTGCCTTGGCAGGACCTGAGAAGAAGTTGAAGAGGGTGTGTTTCTTGCCTGGGGGAGAGGGCAATTTTTTTTGTACCAGCAGCAGGAGGGGAGCTGCTTCTGTCCCCTCTTCTAGTATAATTACTGTGCTCATGCCAGGGGCTCTGCCTACTTGTGCTAACCCACCAATCAGTAGATTACAAAGTCACATAGCAATAGCAAGGGGACTGCTGTCTCTGCTCTGTGGTTTCCCCTTATTGCCTCATAAGCTCATCCATGAGGTTCAAGCCATGTCAATGGGCAGGAGCAGGGCTGGGGATATTGCAGCTTCATTTCCCCTCACAGGTCTGGTCCTTTTATGGATAATTCATTATTGACCCTAACACTGGTCCTTATTCAAGGAAAAACTTGCACTGTAGGATGAGACTCTAGACATTAAGGGAGATTTTCTTAATGTTTTTCCAATATTTTATCAGGGAGAAATCAGAGCTGCGGAACCAGATTATCACTACATGCTAGCTGCTTTTTACCACTCTGGTAATGCAAAGCAGTTATAAGGCCAGTTTAACCGGACAGTTAAAGCCTTGTTTACCCCCATGGTGTGGCAGAGAAGGGGGGATTATGTGAGACTATTCATTCAGAGTTTGTCCCTGATTTCCTCCCCCTCCCTCCTTCCTCCCCCCCCCCACTGGAGTGGGGGTGGATGGATGGGCAGGCGGGCCTCCCTGCAGAATATGTCATTGGGCCAGCCAACATATCTATCAGGTTCCCTGGGGATCAGTGCAGATCAGAGGGAGGCCAGGCACCCAGAGAGAGCCCACACACTTTGTGATGGCTCTGAGCCACCATTCCCTGGCAGCACTAATGAACCAGAAACCTAGTGTCATCTGTCTGGTAAATGGTCTTTAGTTATTGTCTGGTCAGAGTGACCAGTAACCATTGTAAGCCTCTAGGGATAAAGATTAAAGCTAGAACAGAGCCCCAGCTTTCCAGTGGTGCCGAGCAATTTATTTGTATTCAGTGAACTTAAATGAGATCAGACCTTAAAAAGCACATCATTTTCATGACAGTGTTACTTCCTCACAACATGCTGTAATGGTGACCTGCTTGTAGTGGCTTGGGGTTAGCAGCTGTGCTGTATACTAGCTGAAAGCTTGGGATTCCAGCTTTCAAATGTCCGCCTCATCCCCGTTTTATGGATGGGTAAATAGAAACACAAAGTTTACGTGACTTACGGAGTCAGTGTCAGAAATAAAATAACCCAGGAATCCAGATTCCCCATTATCTGTACTAACCATGAGACAACACTTCCTTCATTATAAATTCCATTTGTCTGGCATCAAATGCATTGATTTGAGCTCTATCTATTTAAATTACATTTAATATCCTGTGCATCTGGAATGACCAGAGGATGTTTGAATCCTTGATGCTCAAGTACACTGTGTCCCAATACAATCAATAGAATTTACTAGAAGCTGGGGAATCCTGGTGCCCAGTACCACCGCATTATGTGCAGTTTGAAATGTACAGAAAGTCACAGGATTGTGGTTAAAGAGCTGAGTAAGAATCAGCTCTGCTATCAGGGTGTGAAATTTCAACCACCAATGTGTGTACAGTTGTAAATTGCACACCACTGTCAAGTCATTTTTCTACAAGCTCCCCACTGAGTACAGACATTGGGGTTTGAACTAACAGGTCTGCATCCAAGTCAAAACAAAACAGAGTGCTGATTCTAGTGTTATCCTGTTCCTACAAGGATTGTGATGAAATCACCTTGACTGTCACAGTACCTTACTATTAGGCATAGGCGTTACAGCTGACAAGCCCGGAATTTATAGTGGCCATAAACTAGCACATCAAAATAGGGTTACTAGAACTGAATCAATTCTCTAGAGAATATTAACCCAAACCTCAATGTTTCAAAATATTGCCAGACACCTCTGACACCCAGCTGTTGCTTTTAGTCTATTTCTCTGTTATGATTTATGTTGAATTGTCAGAGTGCACAGAACACGGAGGAAGATACTGTCTCTGCCCCCAAGGCCTTTACTGTCTCCTGTATACAAAGAAACCATGCAGTCTAGGCACAAAGCTCTGAATGACCATGATGCTCTTATCTCAAAGTGGTGCACACAGAATTTCATTTACATACTTTGTCATTTGAAATAGCAACACCATTTTCTGGCCAAATCTTGGCCCAATGATGTCTGACTCCTCCAGCACTGAGCCGGCTAGAACTCCACAACCAAGCCTAGTTCCACAACCCCCTCAGGATCAGCTGTATAGTAGCTATGCAGCTACTAAATTCTTCCCTCTGCACAAGGATGACAAAGTCTGTGGCTCTATCCCAGCAGGTCCTTGAAGATGATGCTCAGGCTCTGAACCTGAATATAGGAAGGGGATGGGCAGGTTTCTGTGTGATAGGGAGTGAGGACCTTAAAGGGACATTGTACTCCTTATGAAACACTAATGGTGCTACCAGCTGAGAAGATAGACCATACTCATTAGGGTGAAGTTCCTCTCCATGTGGCAACATAAGCCATATAAGCTCCCATCCACAAGGGTGTCTTGCATAGTTATTTGCCTCTATGGCCTCTGCATAGGGAAAGGAAAGGGAAGGAAATGACTGGGAGCTGAAGAGTGATGCTTGATGTAGAAAGTAATCTGCATTAGCCCACTCCCTCTGGTGACTTTATTGGTCATGTAAATGAAACAGACATGGAGTCCCTCTTCAGTCCCTCTGCACCAGCCTCACTGTCCTTGAGATAGGTTGGGCCAGTGTGGAGATGGTATTCATTAATGTAAAGGGCTAACACCTCCTGCTTCCAATATAAGGAACAACATATGACAGGGAGTGCAGTTATGAGAGAACTTCTTGCCTCTGATACATAATGGGGTACAAGGCTTGAAAGCCAAGTGTCTCCACACAATAGCCAATATTGCAGTTATATTGCAGCTGATATCTCTGGCGTTCGTTATTCCACTAAGGGCTTGTCTACACTTAGTTTGCAACAAGCTGGGGTGTAAATCTACTCTTCACTTACCTGAGTCACACTAAGTGTCTGTGTGGACCCTGCTGTCGCACACTGAAAGTTCCTTAGTGCGCTTTAATCTATCCTGCTTTGAAATAGGAATAGATCAAAGTGTGCTACGGAAATTCTAGTGCACAGCAGCAGAGTCCACATGGCCAGTATTACACCCCTCTTGCCATGAACTAAAAGTTCATATGGACAAGCCCTTAGAGAATGCCCTTGTTGTATTTTAGAGTGAAGAAGAGAGTCTGAGGAAGTAGCTCCAAGGTGGATGGTTTCTCCCTCAGTCCCACCTATTGTCCCTCTGTTGCCTCTTTGTGCTATGTGGTTAGCTAATATTTGAGGATTTACAGGATTGTTTCTATTAGGATGAGAAATCCTAATCAGGTATATTCTTGATGTAATCTTGTGTATTTACAGAAAATGTACACAAACTCCAGTTTCACTGAACACAGTAGAAATAAACAGCAGGCAGTTTTCCAAGTGGGCCCCTCCAGTGAGCTCTATGCCCAGAACGTCAGTCCCTCTGCTTCCTTTCATGGTCTCACTCACAATTCCATCTCCTGGCTTTCTGCCACCAACACACACAAACCTAACCCCTGCATCATGTCACCAAGAGTCCCCATTAATCTACCCAGGGTAGCTTAGCCCTGTCATGTGGCTTATTGCCTAGGGAAGTCTCCATCATTGTCTGCAGCTGTTTTTATTATATAAAGGGGATCGGTTGCGCCTTCTGCTGAGCCTGAAAGAGAGTGCATGGCAAACCCATTGGTTTTAATAAGATCTGTGATTGTCTTTGTATCTAAGACCCACCAACTGGCAGCCATTAGCACCTTTCAGTATAATATCTCTATGCTTAGCAGCTTCCCAACTTTGGACACCCCAATGGGAATTGGACATCTGAAAATCCCAGGACCAGGTCATTCAAATCTTGACACTTTTAAAACCTCGGCCTTGATGCTAAACTAAAGTCAACTCAAAATTATAAAACTTCCATTTAATAACGTAATGGATCCACCACTGAACAAGCTAATAATAATTGGAAAAGTAGTAAACCCAAATGAGACTTATTGTCAGACAGTATTAGCCACATTCATTGCCCCATCATCTCCTCGAGAAACTATGCAAAAAGGTGAGCATTACAGACCACTGTGGGCTGCTCAGGGCTGGAAGAACACACTTTTTCTATTTAATCTTGCCTAAAACACTATTGGCTGAAACTAGAAAGGAACAGTAGGTTTCAAAAGCGTAACCTAGCAGTGCTACATTCCTTACAGCCAGACAGGTGGAAAACAGAGAGGCCCTTTGTTTGAGGAGGAGGAATAGGCAAGCCTGGAAGGTGGCAATCAGAGAGAAGAGTGGTCATTGATGGAGCCTATTGGGAGTAGAAGAGAAAGCAGAATCACCACAAACTGGTTTGGGAAAGATGAGACAGTAAGGCAGCTGAGTTTTTATGGGTAGGGCTTGGAGGCTTTTGAAGAGAGCATAAAACCCTTTGAAGTTTTGAGTTGTTCCATAGACACAGATACCATCACCTGGGCTAACAGTTTTGGCTCAAAGGCGATGATTGCTGCCACTTCCTGAAAACAGAGGGATTCTGACAAGACAGGCAACTTTTCTAAACCATGGGCCTTTTGAGCTATGTCCTCATGACTATTCCATAACAGTAACAAAACTTCTTGCCCATTTACCAGTACTTGTTGTGGGAGGCATGTGCACATTTAATTACTGTTGCTTTGATTACTCTTTCTTTATTTTTCCTGTAATAAATCTGATTTTAATTTAGACACCCTGTGGGGTTGGTGAAGACAAGAACTGCTGGATATTCCTAGTGACAAGAACTTATCTTCCAACCTCAAGGTAGGGAAATATAAGAGACATAGCCCAGACTCAGGTCTCAGTTATGACAGGGGAACTACAGGTCACATCTCCAGCTGGTGCTCTGAGGGACTGGGCCCAGGCAAGTACAAAGGCAGGGTAATACCTACAAACTTTCCTCCTTCCCCTCCCCCCGCCCAGCTTTAGTGCTGGTTTACATTATTGTAAGTTGTGTGAGTGTGTATGATACATAATTATTTATGGATGTATATCCAATCAAATCTACATAATACATTGAAAGGCCTATTTCTGTGCTGACCCACTTCTTGTGCGACCCGATCACCTACAAATCAATGGAATTAGTCAGAACAGATTTTGACCATAAGTGTTTGTTTTGGTTTGTAAAACAGCGTGGGCTAAATTCAGAGGTAGCATAAATTGTGGAATAAATTACATATCAATAAGTCAATGCACGTTCTTTAGGTTCTTCCTGTCCTGTTTCTTATACCCTCTTGCACCACCCCATTGGTTGCTTTTCTGTCTCAAACCCATCCTTCCAGTTTATGCAGTAAATTACACCAGTTTATAGTGGCTTAGGACAATTTACTCATGCGTAATTTCACGTCATTGTATGTGAAATTGTATGACCGGGTTCGACTGTGTCTGCTGAACAGGTTCTCAGTGTTGAATGGAAAGAGCATGAAACAACAAGTTCTTTCATAGCTCAAGACATTTTATGAATTCAAAATATATATGCAGGAGCCGGTCTCTCTCAAGCAGGAATTCATGTGTGGTATTCCCTGCTACAGGTTTTCCACCAGCATACCCACTGATTGTTTTAGGACCTATTGCAAGTCCCATTTATTTCAGCGGACTCATCTTTGGTAGATTGCTTTTTTGCGGGGCAGCAGGGGACGGAGGCCCTCCATTTGTTTTCCCATCCACTAACTTTTTATCCTTTTGGGGGGAGGAGGTAGGTAGCAAAGTGGCTGGTGTTGGCTGTGAATTGGGTTTGACTAGTTGGCTTTTCATTCATTCTAAACATTTAATATTTGCTCTTTACTATAAAGCATTCAAATGCCTTGTGTTGAGTGCCCTAAACATGGATCAAATTAATACATAAAAATATTGGGCCAAATTCTCTGTGGGCATAACTCCACTAACTTCAGTAGGGCTATGGCAAAAGAGATTTTTATGCCATTATCTTCACATAGGGCCTGAACAAAAGTCCACTGAAGACAACAGCAGTCTTTCCATTGACTATAGAGAGCTTGGATCAAGTACATAGTGCATACAGACACAGTGGATCTTTGTCACATAAATAACTCACGGAATGTTCTCCTAAACCTTACCTTGTGGAGAGTGAACTCTAAGTTTTACACACAAAAAGGACCATGCTAGTGTTAGTACTGACCTGGCTAAGAATGATTAAGAAGCCATACCTTGTACCTGCTCCAATACTGCATTCTGCATCAAAGGCCAAAATTGGAAGGAATGAAGGGAGTTCACTATTACTTTTTCTAAGAAAATGCATTTTTTATTAAAAGCAGAAGGTGAGTTAACGGCACCATCCTCTTAAAAACAGCTTAAATTTTAGCATCAATAGTAGAAATTTATGTACTGTGACCAGGGTACGTGTAGCGCCTCTCCCACCTTTTTTAATGTTCATAAATAAAAAGTTCAAGGTCAATTAATTATGACTGATGAATGTTCTGCTTTCCGATTGCTTCCGTTTCGCAGGGAGTTCAAGTTTCCATTGGATTTTCTTCTCTGTTTCCACATTCCGGTAGGATATATTTTATCTGAATTCAGTCTTACCTTATTTATTTGGGAAGAACAGAAATTCCACAGAATAATGGAATATGTGATTGTTTTTAAAAATTGATTTGTCTTTAAAATAGCTAACTCGTCCTATTATTTTTTCCATTTTGAGCCATATTGCTTATTAGTAAAAGACATTTTGGAGTAAGTTTGAGCCTGGATCTGACTGGACAGATCCCTGCTGCCATGCATGGCTACATTGACTTCAATGGGACTCCAAACAGGTCCCAAAGTCTGCCTGCACATAACAGAGTGTGGAATGGGGGCCTTGATTATCCAGAGGTTTAACTTTGGTCCCAGCTCTAGAAAAATAACTATTGATCAAACAATGTATCTAAAACAGTGAAAGTTTGGCAAATGAGTCTTGCCCTTTCAGAAACTTTGAAAACGGTAGCATCAACCATTGTGAAATCGGAAAAAAAATAGGCTGTATCTCGTTCAAGGGAGTCCGACTCAAGAAAAATGAAGAAAGAAAACCACATACTAATTTTTCTTGGAAATGTTGTTTTCTTTTCAAATTAAACACTTTCTACCCTACATAGAACATGAGCCATTGTTGACAGCAAATACAATATATCTAAATGAAGAGCTGAACTTTTCCATGACTATTTTCTAAAAACTCCTGCAGTCCCCCATAGCAAGCCCTTTATCAGTAATTTGTTGAAACGTTTGCTGTTGTTTTGGTACTGGCTCAAATAAATTCCTCTGCTCAGTCTTATCATTTTATTCAAACTGTGCAAAGGACGGTTCATTAATCATCTTTCCTCACCTACTGTTTATTCATCTCTTCACTCGCCATGTAACTAAGATACACAGCACTTTATCCTGCTCTGCAAGCAGTACACAAATTCCAAACTACACGCCATGGGCTTGATTCACACAAACGGGTGCAGAGAGAGAAGAATTATACCAAGCTGCATTTGCCCACTTCATGATGATACAGCCCTGAGGCAGGACAAATGGTATTCATACCACCAACCATTCCTGAGTTCTGACAGAGAACGGTTTTGATTAAGGGTCAGGTCTGCAAAAGAAACCCACTAGGGAAAAACTGCCATAGGGATGTGCTTAATCAGTGCATCACTCAGGTTCCTTGGCCACAATTTTTCTGGTGGAGGAGAGGGGCGAATGGAATTGATATGGGATCCACTAATAGATTAATAGATAAATCAGCAGGTGCATTTTTATTGGGGGGGGGGGTGAAAAGTGACATGACAGTGGCATGCTGTCAATATTTTAACAACAGAATACTCATGAACTTAATCTACCTTCAACTGCCCGAGGGGAATGTGGGTTTGTAGAAAGGGGTGCTGAAAGATTAGGAGATCTATTCACTTTTACATTGAATCTAAACATTTTCTCATTATTGTCACCAAGAAGGAGATGGCATTAACTGGCAAACACAATAACATGGAAGACATGTTCATAAATCCTAAAGCCGGAAGGGACCATTGTGATCATCTACTGTAATCTCCTGTATAACACAGGACATAGAACTTCCCCCAAAATAATTTCTAGAGCAGATCTATCAGAAAAAGATCTCATCTTGATTTAAAAATAGTCAGTGATGGAGAATCCACCATGACCCTTGTGAATTGTTCCAATAGCTAATTATCCTCACTGTCAAAAATGTACGCCTGATTTCCAGTCTGAAGTTGTCTAGCTTCAACTTCCAGCTATGGAATGTCTAATGTGGGTCTCACTCAATCTCTCCTTTACAGGGTGGATAAATAATAAAAGAGTCATTGGAGTGGGGGCATTGGACCCTGAGTCTCCCACATCCGGGGTGAGTGAGCACGGGGCTACAGAAAAACAACAAGGAGTCCGGTGGCACCTTAAAGACTAACAGATTTATTTGGGCATAAGCTTTCGTGGGTATCTGAAGAAGTGAGGTTCAGACTAACACGGCTACCCTCTGATACTTGACAGGCTACAGAGTCATTCTCATGACTGTGCCCTCTCTCTCTCTCTCCCAGATGACTCTTCAAGTATTTATCCAGAATGCAATAGCTTCAACAAGAGAGACTGAGGGAGTACACACATCAGACTATCGCATAGCCCAGTGGTTAGAGCACTCACCTCAGATCCCTGTTCAAATCTCTTCTCCCTGTCAAGGGGGTCTTGAACTGGGAGTCTACCACATCCTAGGGGAGTACCCTAATCATTGGGCTAAAAGTTGTGATGGAGGGCCACCCCCTCCCACACACACACACTTCTTGCTAAAATAGCTCAGCCTCACCATGCCTAACTCCTTTTGTGCATCCAGAGCTAAGTGCCTAAAGCACTTTTGAAAATCAGATTTAGCGACCCAAGTCACAAAAGTGTACCCTTGAGTGACTTAGTTGTTCTCTGTTTTTCACATCCCTGCCTTTGTATTATTAAGCCCTCTGTTATGAACTGGGTATCCTGAATTCTTAAACAGCTTTGAATAATTTACTTGACAGAAACATGTCACCTATTATTCCAGTGTGAATTGTATGACACTCAGGTATAAACAGGTGTCAGGAAGACATAGGTGCCAACTCCGTGGGTGCTCGCAGGCTGGGGAAAAAAATAGTGGGTGCTCAGCACCCACCAGCAGCCTCCCCACCCCCAATCAGCTCCTCTTCCTCCCCCCACAACGCTTCCTGCCCATTATTGATCAGCTGTTCAGATCTGGATCTAATTTCAGAGTCTTCTTCAGTGCTACTCTAGCTCTTGCTATCCCACTCCAGTTCTTCTTTAAGGATGAATTTCACCCCTGTGCAGGGGGCACCAGCCCCAGCACAAAATCTATGTACCTGTTAAATCCCACAGAAGCCTTCAAGATAGTTGTCAAGGCTGATTCCCCACGCTGGCACTTTGCGTGAAGAAGGTGGAGGCTCGCAAGGATTTTTAAAAATTAATTCTTGCCACTTCAGGCTTGTATTAAACTCCCCAGGTTACAGCTTTTCTCTGACCTTGGCTTGGTAAATGCTGCCAGCACCCAAATGCAAAACCCCCTTTTTTGGAACCCAGGAAGGCGCACTTGGGAATTCCTTCCTGTGGGGTACCCTCAAGTCCTTTCACCACCACGCCCCCCCGGGAAAGAGCTGAGAAAGAAAACAAAGGAAATTAGATGTTGCCACCAGCTAATTAAATAACATGCACAAACCTTGTAGGACACCAAAAATCTAATCCTGTTCTTAAAAAAGGTAAATTTTATTAAAAACAAAAAGAAAGAAAATACAGGCTGGAATTTAGGCTTTTGCTAGATTTTAAAATATCAATTCCAAAAATTAAGCACCCAAAATAGCTTTCTTGGGGGTTCAGCTTAAAGGTTACAAGCAAACAAAAACATCTGGGCTTAGCACAAAGGAGTCCACTTGCCATAAGAAATAAACAGAAATAAACCTAATCATGTTTTTCTAAACATTCCTGATCTACTTACACATTTAGGGGTTTCAAATAAGTAGTTCTAGGTATGATCTGATGATTTATGATCATACCTGGCTTAAAGCTTCTTATAGCATAACTGCTCCCTTTTCCCCTCTTTCCCAGAGAACCACAACAGACACAAACGGGAAGTTTTTTCCCCATTTTAAAAGGTTCTAGACTTCCTATTGGCTCTTTTGGTCAGGTGTCCACTCCCTTTCCTTTACTTGGGGGACTTTTTTAATCCTTTACAGGTAAAGCAAGCAGAGAAAGGCCACCAAGAGGGACTTTATAGCTAACTGGCTGGCTGTGTGTCCATAAAAGGGAGCTACCCCCGCCCCTTCATTTATCACAATAGTGGTTAAGTGGTATGTAAATCTTGTACTGACCCTTTGCAAAGGAGTGAATTACATCAGTACACTGCTGCCTGCTCTTTAGTTCTCTGGGTAATTCCTGATCTCTTTAAACATTCCCCACCATCCTGGGCCCTCACTCATGTTCCTGGTGTTATTCCTTCAGTTCTCTGTGATGACTTCTGACTCTTCTTGCACGAAAGCTTATGCCCAAATAAATCTGTTAGTCTTTAAGGTGCCACCAGACTCCTTGTTGTTCCTGTTCTCTGTAGTGCTGCCCTAACCCTCATATCATTCCCTGTCATCTCAGCTGCTCCAAGAGAAGAAGGAAAAATTACCTGTGACATGCAGCTTAATTTGTTTATCATTCATTTCCTTTCACACATTTTACCTGATATTTTGATAAATGAGTCTACTGCGCATGCACACACACACACTTTGAATCAGATCTGATGAGCTCCCTCTCTTTTTTCCCCTATTAGGAAAAAATATGGGCAAGAACTAGACTTATGGTGTCAAGAATGTGACTTGTATAAGACAAAAATAACTCTGTCAGTTACAATTCAAGCCATTAAGATCTAGCATTACTGCGGTCTGTAGGTAAATTCCATAATGAGCATTTTTAATTAATTTGGATATGCAGCTAGACATAAATTTACACATACCTATTTTTATGGACAGGGATATTGATCTTGGCAAGGCAATAAATTCCAGTAATATCTGCCCTCAGAATAAAGCCAAGACAATTCCAGCCCATTTCTTCTTCGCCTTTAAAATTTTTTGCCAAAACCATCATTTTGTTGGCTACATAATTCTGATTTATATTCAACAAGAGTAGTAAAAAGCTTTTATAGAGGAGACGGCCAGAGTGACATTTGCCTATAAATCACAGTGACTTTTACTGCCACAAGATTCTGGTGCTCAGCTTCAAATTCCACTGTGTTGTAAACTGCGTGGACCCGACTGCATTCTTTGTGAATGAGAAAGATGTTTCCTTTTTCACAATGAGCAACTCCACATTCCAATCAGTCTCAAACAGATAATAATATCCAAAGAAAAGGAGAAGTTTTCCAAGCTGATACAGCAGCCATGGGAAAACAGGTTCAGTGTGGGTGCCACTCTGTACCTCATAATACTTTGTATAAATATACACTATGCAGGCACAGTGGATGCTGGACAGGAACCTCACCCTCCGGTGTTTCCTACAAGATTGCAGTTACTTGGTGTGGATTCCCCTTTGGCAACAGATAGAACGAATAGCTCGAAAATAGGGTGCATCAGAACAGAATTATAATCAGGGCAACATTATTATTTGAGGCAATTTCATTCAGCTATTATGCTGGAATCCAGAACCATAACGTACGCCTAAGCCTTCCAGTACTTTCATCTGTTATTGAGAATTGGGAAATACCTGTATTCGCCTCATGGCACCCAAGAAAAATGGAAAAAACACTCAGGAGTGTTGAAATTAAAATCCTAACCTGTTTTGGGGCTAACAAATTACAAAATATTAGGCATTTATTTCCTAACTAGGGCTGACATTTCTGTTTTCTACTCCCTTCACTCTTCTGGGTTGAGAACTCTCATCACTAAACTCAGATGTGTTGTGGATGGAGGAGGATCAATATGCAGATCTGGAGCTAGATTAGGTTAAGGTGAAGTCATAGCCGCAAGGCCAAACCATAGCTCAGGATCTGGTTCAGCAATGCCAAAAATCTCACAGCTGCAACCACATCTGAAGTAGACCTAGAAAGTACCAACTGGAGTCAGTGGATTCAGATCACTGTCATTTGATCTTTCTTTCCTGGTGACATACATGTGAACGGACTCCTAATGCCCTTGGGGCCACAAAATAATATCAATCTCCAGACAATTCATGAGCGGTCACCACTAGTCTTGTGATACTTGTTTTTCTTAAGGCCCCAGATTCTGGAGTTGTGATTACAAGAGAATCACAGCTTTCATTGTTTTAAAAAGTAATTTTCTAGCCCCCACAATTGCAGTGAAAATCTTGAAAGCTTGATCCCTAAGGACTCAAGCACCAAAGGACAAATAAAAATAAATCAGAATGTTATTTTTTAAAATGTCATGATATGGGGAGGAGGGGCTTGACTCATGACTTTTGAACACAAGTGGATGGCCATACTGAGTCTCCTATCAGGACTCCTGTATGTTGCATCTCTGTTACAAAAGAAAACTTCCCCATTGTAAAACTGCCTATAAAATATCAGCGGAGGGCAGTAATTCTCTGCAGCACGACTATGTGAAAAAGCACAGTACACTTGCCTCCATCACTTCAATGCTACACCTACAGTGAACTATGTGTGCAGTAATCAAATTGCAAAGCTGTATAAATAACACTCCATCATTCAGCTTCAACAGTCAGCCTCAAATGGAAAAAATCCACATTGTATTAACAAAAGGGGAACATCAGAATTTTCAGAGTTCAATCTGGATAAGCATCCAAAAGTTTAGAGAGATCTCTGACCTGTCCAAACCCATAATGGCCTTAAAAAAAACTATGGGTTACACCATGATCCCCTACTCATATTCAGTAACTCCTTACACATAGATTAATCCCACTGAAGTCAATTGGACTAAATGTGGAATACGGTGCTGTTCAGTGCAAGTAAGGGGCTCACAGTCTGGTCCTATGAATCTACCAAAGCTGTGCAAGAGCCTCTCCCCTAACAGGCTTCAGGTGATAGCCTGGTCACCCTGAAATCACTGGCAAAACGCCCACTGACTTGAAAGAGGCCAGGATTTCACCCTTTATCTCCCCTTTCTGACATTGCCATCTTGAGGGGAGGAGCAATGGTCTGTCATACTGTCACGGAGTGTGGGGGGACACAAGGCCCTGCACCCCCGGCTTCCTGCGATTCACCATGACTCTCAGCCAGCCAGTAAAGCAGAAGGTTTATTTAGACAACAGGAACATAGTCCAAGACAGGTCTTGCAGGCACAGACAACAGAATCCTGCACAGTTAGGTCCATCTTGGGGTCCCAGGGCCCCACAGCCCCCTTGGGAGGTCAGAGCCCTGTCTACCTCCCAGCCATTCCACCAGCCAGCTCCTGAAACTCTCCCTTCAGCCACCCCTCCCACAGCCTTTGTTCAGTTTCCCGGGCAAAGGTGTCACCTGGCCTCTAACCCCTTCCTGGGTTCTCATGTTACATGCTCAGGTATCTTCCCTCAAGGCCAGTCTCCCATCCCCCAATGCAGACCGTCCTAGCCAACCTCCCCTGCCTTCCCAGCCAACACTCCCCACTCAGCATTCAAAGACCACATTAAGAACAGTCCCAGTTCGTCACACATACCCACTCTAATGTTGGTGGCTGGCAAACCTGCTCCCTGCTCTGGTGCATCTTGGGGGTGTATCTCCTCCCTCTCAAGCAGGCCAGTGAAAACAAATCAAAATGGTTTCTGCTGATTCTCCTAAGCATATGCTGCAGTGCTCAGCCATCGGGGAGCCTGAAGAAATTTAGCGTGATTTCACCCATGCAATGAAACCCAATACGTTCAGGAGAAAAGTTCACCACCACCACCAACAAAAACCTTTTAAAGAAACCTTGTACTGAAATTTTCCCTGATATCTAGATAGTGAGATTCAAAATTGTGCCACAACGTCATTCAAATGTTCAAATTTTGGAAGCACGGCACTCTTAAAATGGGGCAAATCTGGCTGGTGTTTCCATTTGGTAACAGTGCTATTGTTAATGGAGCCAGGCGAATAACTGGTTTTTCAGTTTGGGGTCAGTTCTGAAAAAATCAGAAAAAAAATTTGGTTTGGGTCAAACTGAATCTGAATTTTTGGTGAATTGAAGAAGTCTATTTGGGGTCTGTCCAGAGCAGGGCTGTGAACATGGATCTCGCTCATCCCAGGTGAGTGCTCAAACCCCTGAGAGAAGATTATGGGGGTGGGGGAAAGGTATTTCCCTACACCTCCCCCTGAATTTCCCCAACACCCCCTTCCCTCCCAGTTTTGTGAATTAATTACATGCGGCGTTGCCAGTTTAGTGATTGTTTGGAAATTTGAGTTGAAATTGAAATATTAATACATACTTTAAAAGCATATAAAGTGTACGATAAAATACATGTATCTGAAAAAGTGTAATAGATTTGAAAACTATGAACACAGACTAGCTTCCTTATACAGCTGTTGTTTTTATGACGATGTCAGTGCATTCATTTCGATGATGTCGGCCAAATTATGATTTGTCAACAAAGTCTAAATGAGCACTCCCTGACGGCTAGTGATGAGCTGGGGCTGGGGCAAAAGGCTTCAGGACCAGATTGTATTTACATTCACACCTAATCTACCCAGGTATCCAGCAAACAGAGCTGTGTTGCCCAAGTGATAGATTTTGGCTGGGGTTGGGTTACATATCACTTGAATGCGGGAGGGTGGGGGGATGAAACATTGTTATTCTTATTGTATGAGTAAAGGGCAGTAGAACTGTACTTAGCCTGTGCTGATTGAGGGCATCAAGAGAGAGGGTAGGGACAGGTGTTTTACTTGATGGCCTGCCTGAGTCACAAGTACTATTTGACCTGCCCTTCTCCACTGTTTAAAGACAGAGCTGATTAGGCTCCATAGATAGTCTTTTGTTTTGTTAAATGACCACTACAGCTGAAATCACTTATAATCAGGTCTAAGTGGAAGAGAGGGCCCAGTCTGCACTAGCAGCAAGGTTCCCCCACTGAGAGCTCAGCTGAAATCATTGTAAGCTCGGTGGAACCTCAAGGGACATGCGAACAAACATGGGTGTGGCATCATACTTTCTATTTAAGCTAGAGATACCACACATTGCAAACTGGAGGCCAATGTTAAGTGCATTGTCACTTGTTCATCCTGAAGTTGAACACTGGTTCCGAACAAGACCAGCAAATGCTCATGATCTTTCTGCAAGAAACTCAACTGACTGGCTAGAAGCATATGGTGCAACAGTGAAAGACTCAACAGTTGAAAAAATGAAGACCTCTCTCACCACATTCAAAAAATTTGCATACATGGCTGATGAATGCACTGATGCAAATGGGCAAATATTAAGTCATTGTGTACATTACCTTGATGTCAATGGTAGGCCAGTAGATGCATTTCTAGATGTTCAAGTTATAGAAGACACATCGGCTGCATCTATGACAACCCACATCTTAGAAGAGTTAAATGCTTGTCAATTGGACCCCAAACAGATGGCTGCTTGTGCATTTGATGGAGCTGCAAACTTCTCTGGAAGACATGGTGGAGTACAAGCTTTGTTCAGAGAAAAGTGTAACCCTAATCTCTCCTATACACACTGCAGAGGCATCTACTCCAACTAGCGCTAGTACAAGCTGCAAAAGACATTGAAAAAGCTATAAATTTAATGTCTTAATTATATTATTTTTTCAGCAAGAGTCCAAAAAGACTGAATATCTTGGAAAATATAGAAGATACACTGGGACTGAAGTTCAAATTAGTCCAACCTGGGAAAACCCTCTGGCTTTCTCATGAATGATCCTTGGCTGTTGTCTTAAAATTACTCCAGCCATTTGGAAAGTATCTACCAAGATGGGATGGATCTAAGTAGTGAGGCCAGTGGATTACTTTTGCTACTACGTTCAGAGAAGACTATTGCCATTCTCTCTCTTGTAAGTCTACTGTTGAAACCACTTAGGTCATTAAACAATGCCATCCAGGCATCTGCTACAACAGTAGTAAATCTTTGTCCAGCAATAGAAGCTACATTTGGATCAATCAGAGAGCTATCCATTGACAAAGTACTGGAAGAAGCAAAGACTTCAGTCCAGAAGTTGACTAATGAAGGCATTTATATTGAATCCTTAAGTGAAGAGGACAAGAAGTGTTTAAGACAACTGAAAAGGTACACAGACTTTATTCTTAAAAATCTACAACAGCGACTTCTAGATTCTACTCAACCTCTACGTAGCTTTTACAGATCCCTGTCCTATAAAACACTGACAATTGAGTGAAGTGAGGCACTACCAGCAATGGGGCTGCCATGTGTTCAGGACAATAGAAAATTTGAACACAAAGTGGAATATCATGCAACAAAAGAACGAAGATTTGACTTCAACTTCTTTTTTATCATCACTAGTGGCTCGACCCGATCTTTATGTTCTGTTTCCTGGGATGGAAGAAGTAGGAATTCATCTCTTTCTACTCCCAGTCACAACAGCTACAGTTGAGTGTTCTTTTTCATCATTGAATAGAATTTTGTGTTCTGAAAGATGTCACCCTCTGCCTGATCATGTGAATGAACTAATGAGCATATCAATTGAAGGAATGGAAGTACTGGACACACGAGAAGCCACCAAAGATGAACGCATTGCATTCAAGAAGTTCATTAACAGAGTTGTGCAAAATTAAAACAAGAAACCAAGAAGGATGTAGATGTCGTGCTTCATAGAATGCTTGAGTAGCCAACTTTAATTTGTGTGATGATTTCAAAATATGAGTTAAATCTAATAAAATGGTCATGAAACAGTTTTCAGTTTTCACTATGGTGCCATACAGCCCACCTTCACCCTCACGGTCTCACGCCTCATCGGCCCTGACCCCACCCCCCGCGCAAATTCAACCCCCCCCCATTTCAATTCCTGGGGAAAACACTGGTGGGGGACAAGGCGGGGGGACAGTCGCAGCACCACCCCCCACCCCCACTCCATTGACCATTTTGTGAATGGCCTAATGATACATGTCAAAAATAGCTTCAGAGTAATTGACACTGCATTTTTTAACAAATAAACTATTTGTCCAAACAATTTTTTCCCAATTTTAATTGTTAGTTACTTTCACTGCTTTCTATTCTTCCATCCTCAGAGAATTCTGATGAAACATTTCCTGCTCAAGCCAATTTTCTTTGTTTTCTCTCCCTCTGTAAATTTAGTGCTAGTGAAAGATATCACATCAGACCAGCCTTGCACATTGAATTCTGATTTTTATCTGCAGAATAAATAGGCTTGGCAGAATTTGGTTTTTATTTCAATAGATAATATCAGTGTTTATTTTTATTGTAATGAATTTAAAATTCTGCAGTTATGCAAAATTATGGGGAGTCAGATAATTATTTAATGACAATAGACACTGAGAATCAAAAAGTAAAGCTTTGTACCCATTAAAACACAAATTGTCAACATCATATATCAAAATATGCAATATGTATATATCCTTAAATCAAACTCTAATAAGTCCTTATGCAGCAGTTTTCTTACTTTGGCTATCTGTAAATTTTGATTATTATTGATGGAAATAGTCTTCTGGCAGTTTGTGTACATGGTGAGATTGACATTTATCAATATTTACAGAAAAAATCTAACCTTCCAAGCCTAAGAATAAGTCCTCTTGTTTTCCCTCTTAAAGTAAGCTTCCTCTCCCTGCCCAGCCAATCAAGCTTTGTTAATGCTCCATTTCCCTTTTCTGATGTTAGCTATTCCAGAGCAGAAGGTTGGAAGATGAAGATAGGTCCGATCCTGACAAAGAGGCTGTGGTTTTCATTAAAGTTCATGAGGAGCAGGGTCCTGTTCAAGGTGGATTATGGACAAATAGGAAACCAAAAGAGGTCATAGAAAGGCAAGAAAGGCTGCCTTCTACAGTCAGACAAAGCAAGCTGTAAGGAGTTTGAACATAGAATATAGAGAGCCATCTGTTCCTGTCAATCTGGTGCGCTCAGTGAAATATGTAGGCAAAGATCTGGCAGGCAAAGACTGTTTCTCTGCCAGGTTCTTTTCAGTGGGTTTTTTTTGTGGGGGCAGAGGCTGGGGGGGGGGGGGGATATTCTAGGCACATAATCAAGACAAATAAATTTGGGCAAGACTATGGGTATTGTGGAATGTCCGTGTTTTTAATTTCAAAAGGAACATGCCAACTGAGTGCCCAGGTACCATGGTGATGGTTGCTTTAGAAATTTATATAGTGATAACAATGAAATAATAAAGTAATTATAAAAGAACATAAGTGTCTGAGTGTGTTTTCACAGAATTTCCCCCCATACATGGGTAATGGCTCTCATCCCTTAATATCTGTGCTAAGCATCCTAAGGTAACTGCACTATACCTGAACTAAGGGTCTGAGGTGAGACAAACACTCAGATTGGTCAATGATTAGGCTGAATGAACGGAGAACCAGGTGTGGCTGTTTGTGGTTCCATTGCAGAAAGGCATCCACGTGGCTTTGAGTTACCATGTAACTGTGAAAAATTTCCAGTCAGAATGATCCAGTCTGGTTATCTAATTGGGGATGAGAGGTAAAAGGACATCATCAGCATAGATCAAGAATTCATAACTGTTCAAGGCAACTTTATTATCCTCTGTACCCATCTGGAGTCTGATATGCACCATGGGAGGTTCAACAGAAGCAATGGGAAAGGAACTTGTCTGATGCCAGGATTGGAGTGCAGCTCATAGACGAAGCCTATTTCTTAGGTATTGAAATATATTGTCAATATCCATTTATCACCTTTTCCCCTGAAATAGAAACTTAAAAGGGTAGGTAAATAGTTATAGACTTGACCCTTTAAAAACCTAGCCCTAGGGACAAAGTCCATTCTTTATGTCCAGTTGATTCCTTGTCCCTGCTGCTGAAACTGTCAATAAGTGTGCCATTTATTATGGTGATTTTTGTAATGGACAAGAATACGAGAACTGGACAACCACCTTTCTATGTCATTAGTGTGAACAGTCGTTACACATAATCATTTCAGAGTCTGAACCATGGTCATGACTGGCCTGGGATGGATTTAAACTTGTAAGTGAGAAGCAATGAGTTTACCATTCTCCACTAAGTGATGCAGTCTCCACATCCAACTACAATTTTACATGCACAGTATTTAGCATTCCTCACTTTGTCAGAAAGCACATGAAAGAAATTCCTTAGCTAATTTTAAAAAGATGAATGCACAATGTTCTGATTACCAAATGGGACATCCTGATGCCAAAAAATGCACCCAAAGTATTACGCTCCTCTGAATAATATTTCCTCACAATTCAGGCCTCTGTTTCCATGTTACTGAAACAGCAAAAAGGGAAATATTTGCAAGCTGTTTTGATTTTCTTGAACAAGCCATTAAGCAACAATAAAAAGAGGCTGTTATAGTTGATGTGCCATAATGGAATGAGTTTGTCTCTCTCTCCAAACTAGCCGAGGTATTCTGCAAGTCAGAATCTCGAGAAAAAATGTTATATCCAGAGACAGAAAAAAAGTCTTGCAGAAATGTATAAATAATCTTTTTGTTTCATCTTAGCTCAAGATTTATTTCTTTGGGGTTTTGATTAAAGGATTGAAAAATCTTTGAAATAAAAACAGGGGGACAAAACTTAAACTAACATAGATTAATCACACACCTAGCAAAATTTGTTGCATTTCCTTTTTGTTTAGGTCTTGCACAGACTGTCAAAAAAAACTATAAGGAAAAAAATGTAGCTTGCCTTTAATCATATTATGAGCATGATTCTGCAAGGTGCTGAGCACTCCCACATCCCTTTGAACTTCAGTGAGAGCTGAAAACATTCAGCACATTGGAAGAAATGCCCAATGTGACTTTATGCTGTACATATCTGGTTCTCCATCTGTTTATGGATTATGAATTACTGCATTTCTGGAGACTATATATTCAAAAACTGATTTACAAATACACAAACCAGGGACCAATTGTGCAAACTTCTGATGCAAACCTGTTAAACACTGACTTTCCCATTTACTTATTATATTTTCACTAAATAGATTAGAATGAATTAAATGTATGCCTCGGTCAAATTTCTGGCCTCTGTTAAACCAGTGTGTGGATATAACTCTGTCCAGAGTCTTTAATCATATGTAACCTGTCCTCGCTGCAGCTGCTATGCTGATCTTGGAGTTCTATAATCAATGTGGCAAGAAATTGCTATGCAACCTTTAATAGGATGCCCCTCCAAACAACGCAGTTTCAAAAAATATTTCTCAGGAAAAAAAATATCTCCTGCCCACATTAGTCAGGGAAATCTGCTAGAGCCATATTTGCAACGGCCATGCTTTAAAGCATATTTGTTGCAAGGACAGTGTCAACTGGGCAAGGCCATACAATTATCTTGTTTCTAAATCAGAAAAACAAAACCATATCAGTCTTTAGGCCTTCAAATAAAGCTAGACAGCAAATTCCAGCTGAGAAATCAAGCTTAAGATGCCGAGGCAACATGTGTTTAAACAAACAACATTATTAGTTAGTTAATTAGTGGGGGGGGGGAGGGGCAAGAAGTGCTGTGGTGTGCTCAGAGCTGGAGAAACATAGAAGAAGTGCAGAGTCCTGCACTTAGGACGGAAGAATCCCATGCACTGCTACAGGCTGGGGACTAACTCGCAAAGTGGCATTTCTGGAGAAAAGGACCTGGGGATTACAGTGGATGAGAAGCTGGATATGAGTCAACAGTGTGCCCTTGTTGCCAAGAAGGCTAACGGCATATTGGGCTCCATTGGTAGGAGCATTGCCAGCAGATCGAGGGAAGTGATTATTCCCCTCTTTTTGGCACTGGTGAGGCCACATCTGGAGAATTGCATCCAGTTTTGGGGGCCCCACTACAGAAGGGATGTGGACAAATTGGAGAGAATCCAGCAGAGGGCAACAAAAATGATTAGGGGGCTGGGGCACATGACTTATGAGGAAAGGCTGAGGGAACTGAGCTTATTTAGTCTGCAGAGGAGAAGAGTGAGGGGGGATTTTATAGCAACCTTCAACTACCTGAAGGGGGATTCAAAAGAGAATGGAGCTAGGCTCTCAGAGGTAGCAGATGACAGAACAAGGAGTAATGGTCTCAAATTGCAGTGGGGGAGGTCTAGGTTGGATATTAGGAAACACTATTTCATTAGGAGGGTGGTGAAGCACTGGAATGGGTTACCTAGGGAAGTGGTCGAATCTCCATCCTTAGAGGTTTTTAAGGCCCGGCTTGACAAAGCTCTGGCTGGGATGATTTAGTTGGGGTTGGTCCTGCTTTGAGCAGTGGGTTGGACTAGATGACCTCCTGAGGTCTCTTCCAACCCTAATCTTCTATGATTCTAAGACGATCCCTCTCCAGCAATTAGGGACCTAACAGACTGATCCTGAGAGGTGGTGGCCAAAAAGTTGCATTGAGTTTAGGGTATTCAGAACCTTTCAGCTTCTTGGTCTATCATTTGGTGATATTTTTCCAGTGAAAAGACTTGCCTTGATTTCAGCCAACATTGGATCTGACCCATCAGATGCAGGATTAAGTTGTGTGATGGCCACAATTTTAGCTGGCACTAGGTATTGAACTGGGAACTGCAAAAGCTAAAATGCATATGTCGCGCTAGCTTGAGCTAGTGCAGCAGTTCTCAAACTTCATTGCACCATGACCCCCTTCTGACCACAAAAATTACTAAACTATCCCGGGAGTCAGAAGGTCAGGCTTTCTAGCTAACTGCTGTAACAAACTCATATCCTTTGTGGATCAAGCACAGACAGGGACAAAACACACGCCGAAACAGATATCTGTGGGCTCTCATCAGTGAAGGGCTTCTTAAATAAATAAATAAATGACATAAACCAAGAATGATAAACACATTCTTTAGCTCTTTTCTTTTTCTGCACTCCTCAATGTGGTGATGTTACATAATATCCTTCGTTTGTAAGCTGCCTTGTGATTTAAGGTGCTAGATAAATAATAATCTAGTCTTTATTTTTATTAATCCCCCATTTTATGTTTTCATAGCCCTGCATCATTTTATTTATATGGGTCATTTAAGACTTCATTGTAATGAGGGGGACATCCTCTCAAAGTATGCATCTTCTTTCTGGTAGGCATTTGACCTGGAAGTTGAGACAGGACAAATTCTGGCTGAAAATAAGGGGCTAATTTTTAAAAGTGAGGGCATATTAACCACTGGAACAGTTTGCCGCTGGAGCTTTACTTTGCTATCTACACTTGAGGTTTGCATGAGTGCAACTACACTGGTTGCTGGTCACTGATGAGTGAATCCCAAATGTAGTCAATGAGGTGGCCAATTACAATGGTCACGACAACAGGAATCTGTACCCAGACACAATGGCTACAGCTAGAGTAAGTGACAGCCAGTTCCAATGCTCAAACGTAGTGCTGTCTCAGAGGAAAAGCTGTATTGTTATAATGATATGCAAAGTTAGTGTTCACTTCATCCAAGAAAGTTCTGCTTCACTATCACACTCTCATAAAACTGGCAGTCAGACCCATCGGATTCTTTTAAAACTGTGAGTTCTTCATTTAGAAATGCTAACGTTTTACTTTCCTATGTGTCTCTGCCACAGTTAAATATGAACAGAAAACAAAATTCTAAGAAAATGGCACGTCTCTAGTCAACTATCGTTTCCACGTATATTGTGTATATAAAAATGTCAGACAAAATGGATAATGATAAATTATATTTTGATTTAGCTGTGATATTTATATAGACATATATTTTCAAGGGGGTCTTTTTGAAGAAAAAGGGGCCAGTATTTTATAAGACCTGATTTATAAGACCTTTATCTAATTATAGAGCTTTGATATATATAATATAATCTCTGCTGAGGTCCTCTTCCTCTCCAACCTTATCCAGTTATATTCACCCTCATCTTCAGCGGCTTCCTGCATCTTACTTCATTAAATTCAATCTCCTCCTCTTCCCCTGCATTACTATTAATTTGTATTGTGGTAGCACCCAATGGCTGCAATCAGGATGTGGCCTCAGTCTGCTAGGCAGCCTCAAAGAGCTTAGACAATCTAAACAAAACAAAAACCGAATGAAGATACATTTTACAAGCAAAATTATTAGGGTACACCTGGGGCAAGCCATGCTAGTCACATGGCCTTTTTATTGCTTTCTATCCTTGTTTTATTTGTATTACAAATATGTAGTTTTAGGAGGAGATCTTGGAAAGGGGACTCAAAGCGGAAGTTGGGGAAAAGAAGGGATTAATGCAGTAAGCGGGGGACAGGATGAGGAAAACAGGAATTGTAAAGGAGAAAGGGGAGGGGAAGCAGCACCGTAAGTAGGGAGAGTGCAGTGAAGTGACTGACAGGTTACAGATGTGAGGGGTAAGCTGAATGAAGAGGACCAACAATTCTTCCCCTCCTTACATCTCTGCTCTTTGGAATCTGGTGTGAGTTCCTCAGCCCTGATTCCACACAAAGATCCACCAAAAAGTCAAGTGAATGATGCAGATCTTCACAGGGGCAGGACTTGCCACTAATGATGGAGTTTCATGCAATTCATCAACCATCAGAAAATCCCTTTTCTTCAGTTGCTTATGTCAATGTGGCAACTAGGTATAAACTTTCACTGTCAGCTGTCTACTGTAAGGTGCCAAGCCAATTTTAAACACAGCTTGGCATGGGCACTCTTCCAGGGGTTACACAGCTGAAGAGAAAGAGGCAGGATTTCATCCCCCACCCCCTCTTTGTATAATCCTATTCTAAAAGGCTCCATAGAAAGATTATAACCTAATGCTCCAGCCCCAAGAAAGTGTTTTATATCTGAAATGTTTGACAGGTGGAGGTCTTTTAAATACTTTTTGGCAATCTGGGCCATCATTACAGATTGGAAATCTGTTGAAAAGATACTTTGGAGACTTGGCATTATTGAGCATTTTCACAGAAAGCAACTGTCCTGAAAAAAGTCCCAAAATAACTTCACTGCCTTGCTGAGAGTCACTTTACCTTTTCTTTTTCCCTGCCACAGACAGTACTGGAAAAGCCTCGTAATGGATGCCTGGATAGCTCTGATGACATCCTTTGAGCAGTAATTGAATTTTTGGCATATGCGTCTCAAAGCCCTACTGGCTTTTCCTCAGCCACTTTCTGACAATATCATTATAAGAATAAGCAGTAGAGACACAAAAGCCCAGAAAGAGCTGTAGCAGTGGACTGATTTCATTAGTCGGTTCTGTAAAGTTTAGGATTTAACCTCGATTTGTAATCATACACATGAATGGTTTGTTTCAAGGTCGCAATAGTCATCACTATAATTGGGCATTCACAATGAGCTCTGTTCATTGCAAAACAGTGGACAAGATGATCCTACCACAATGATTTTCCATTAAAAATAGACAAACAACAAAAATACAAATTGCACCAAAATGGAAGAAAATGGATTTGTCTTAAAGTAAGATAGGATTAAACATATGACAGAGAGAGAGAAAGGAGTTTTGAAGTACATATTTTGGGAGGCCCCAGAGTCCTACTGAGACCCAATTAATAATATGCCCCATCACAATGTAAAAATACTTCTTACTTTGGTAGATTAGCCTTGCTAGTGCTCATGGATTTGCCAGCACCGTTCAAAGAGAGAACTGTGTCTCCGTAATTTCTGATATGCTGCTTCTGCATATTTAGCTCCCAATTAATGTTTTTGCTTTCAGTCTATTGCAAACCAGCATCTAATTTTCAGTCCAATGTCATCTCTAAGCATCTTTCAGCATCTTTGTGCTTCCCAAGTATTTCTTCCCATTGATTTCAGATTTCTTTCCTCTAGTATTACCTAGCAATTATATACCTCATCATCTGTAGCTCTCAAAGGGCTTTACAATGATGAGTGGTCTCCTCATTTTTACAGATGGGGCAACCTAGGTGCCAAGAGCTTAGGTGACTTACCCAAGGTCACAAAGCAAGTCAGTGCGAAAGACAGGGATGCATCCTTGGGCTCCTGACTACTATACACTGGATCTTGCTCCCTTATCATGGTTTAAGAGAGAGCCTAATCCCACCCGTGGTGAAGTTGATGGGTGTCTTTGCATTGACTTCAATGGGCTTTGGATCAGATCCATAGTACATCTGTGAACAAGGGGGCAGGATCACTGTAAAGGGAAATAATTTTTAAACAGAAAGGCGATACTTCTAAATTGCCTATGATTAAAATGTCAGCAAAGCGGTGATAAAAAGAGATGAGGTTATAAATATGAAATAAATCAAATAGTAAGGTGATGGAATCCTGAGGAGGGAAATGGGGATGGATAAGTGAAACGAACATCATTATTAACAGAAGCTTAGGCAGACAGGGCTATACGGCTTCACTTACCGGAGGGTCCAGCGGCAGGCAATCGATGTTCTGGGATCGATTTATTGCGTCTGGTTAAGACGCGATAAATCGATCCCGGATCTATCCCGGAAGTGCTCGCCGTCGACGCCGGTACTCCAGCTCGCCGAGAGGAGTACGCGGCATCGACGGGGGAGCCTTCCTGCCACGTCTGGACCCGCGGTAAGTTCAGACTCAGGTACTTCGAATTCAGCTATGTTATTAACGTAGCTGAATTTGCGTACCTTAGTCCGAAGTGGGGGCTTAGTGGGGACCAGGTGGTGTGGCAGGAGCTATGCTGACTTACACCACTCGAGCAACTGGCTCACAGTTCCGAGCAGTACTGGTGTTTCCAGTTTTTAAATAAGTGAGGCTGGTGGCATTTTTGTATTGTGCATTTCTCCACATTCTAGTGGCCTGCACATTAGCAAGTCAGCCAGTTGAGAGACATGCTTCCAAATAGCACCAGCTGAGGATATTTCAACTACACCAGGATCTTTCCACATAAGCTGAACCCTTGGTGAACAAGATTAATCCCCTCTTCTTCCCTCAGTTCTCCTCTGTTCATTTTTTCTCCTCTCATCTTTTCCTTTCTCCTCCTTTACATCCCCATTTTCCTTCTCCTCACTCTGTAGCCTCCTCTGGGGCTATGTCTCCTACTCTCCCGTCTTCACTTCTGCTCCCCTTCTTACAATAGTTTTACAGCCCTCTTATTATGACCATGGATGAGCAAAATATAGTAAGCCACAGATAGAGCTGTTTCTGGATGTGCCTTCTGAAGCCAATACTGGTCCCATGGAAATCAGTGACAGAAATTGCATTGACATCAGTGTGAGCAGGGCTGGGTCCTGCCAGATTAAGTATATATCTGGAGAGACTGGGGAAGGCTATCAGAGAGCCTGCTGCAACATCCAGCCCAGTGTTGTTGGCCATGATCTTGTCCTTTGTCATATCATGGATTTATCAGGTAAACTAAATCTGAAGACAGTTGCACCCTTACATTTATGTTAAACACATCTGGTTGCCTTGGTAATGCAACCTCACAGCCTTTCTGCAGCAGGCCTGAATGGAGCCAGGTACCACTTCATGACTATTTTGAGGACATAAGCTGGACTTGATTGTTGCAAAGATCTTGTGCTAACCCTCTGCACAGGGGTGAATTTTACCTTGAAAGAAAAAGATGCTAATCTATTTTAACATCACTAAAAGTGGTAGGAGAAGAATCTAAAATACAACATATGTAAGAGTGCACCTTGAAATATAGTAGGCTTGAAATAAATAAATCAGAACTAGAATTCCACCTTCTCTAACTTTTTATCCTGGTCAGTGAAGCAGGTTATCATGTAAAAAGACACCTTCCCTGCACTGTATCCTCTTTCAAACTAGACTGGCAGCTTTGTTTCTTCTTGTGCTGTTTTATTCCTCGCATCTTATATGCTTCTCTAATTATTCCCTTAGAATACACAAAACGTGCTTTACATGTGCTAAATCTCAGAGCAGCAACTAAGGACTATCTAGACAGAGAAACAGACAGTGAGAAAAAATTCCCTTAAGAAACCAGCTGGATTATATAAGTCTGATACTTCAGCCAGTGGACAACTCCTGTTAAGCCACATGCTATACACTTGGACATCTGAGGCCTAATGAATACTGTGGGTTTTCCACCTATATCACAGAAACAGCTGGGTGAAATAGCTTTGTGCTGATTCACTATGGCAATGCACAAATGAAGAACTCAGGATCCTTTCTCTCTGATGTGGTTGAAAGTTGAGCTAAGGTGTGAAAAAGCTTAAGACAGACAGGTTCAATACTTCTATGGGACATTTTTTAAACTCTGTCTCCAAGGTAAACTCATTACTGATTGGTGATGTGTTTTTCTTTGTTTCTCCCTTTTTATTTAATGCATTCAAGAAAGAGAAAAAGGGCTTTTATTGTGAAAGAAAAAAGCTATCAAAGAAGCTTCTCTTTTTCTTTTCTAAAATGGATGTAACCTTTGTGAAATTTTCTGGATAAACACCCTAGTACAAATACATAAAGCATGGAGAGCTGTACAGGATTCTCCATGCTACTCAGCCAGCATGCCTCTTCTCTGATTTAGCAGGACCGATTGTGTTTGTACAGCACCTAACAAAATAAGGTCTTGTCCATGATTAAGTCTCTGAAGCAATATGGTAATACAAATAAATAATAATTAATAAATACATTTTTTATTCCCCCTCCCCCACCTGAAAGTAATGTGTGTCTATTAGTCCCTAGCCCTCTGTCCTCAGATGATCCCCACGGATGCCATTGTGATAATAGTTTTTGTGTTGTGCACATCTCTCCCATTAGTGCTGAATTAATGGCTTATCTACATTACAGAATGTTATATTCACACTCAATCATGACGCTCAAGTTAGCTGATATGATGCTGATCACGACTGGCCAATCAGTGTAAGCCAGGACAAGCTGTGGTCCTCATCCTGTCAGATAATAGGTCATCTTAATAAATTAGCCTCTTAGAGCTGGTATGACATCTTCTCTGTATGTATATATATACTCTTGTAATATGTTCCATTCTATGCATCCGATGAAGTGGGCTGTAGCCCACGAAAGCTTATGCTCAAATAAATTTGTTAGTCTCTAAGGTGCCACAAGTACTCCTCGTTCTTTTTACAGATACAGACTCACGGCTGCTACTCTGAAACCTGTCAGATGGTAATCATGATTAAACCCATCTAGGACCATAGTTTTTTATTAAACATTAACAACATAAAAATAAATTCATATTTATTCCTAGATATTTCTTCTATGATACTGCTCCATTGAGACTCTTTAAAAGGAAATCTATACTAATATAATAAACATGTTTCACAATGATTTGGAATCAAATATAAAATGTCAAATTCAGGCAGTTTAGGCTGCATGCATCCTTCTGGTATCTCTCCATTCATTCATCAGTACCAGGATGGTATTGCCCACAGTTTAGTTACTACCTAGTTGGACTTCACCATTTTGCTGGTCTGTAACTTGCACAAGTGAATCGAAGTCCATTTTTTAAATTTTCTTGTGATCTAAAAGGAAAGATTCTTCTAGGCTTTGCATTGAGAGATGCTGGGACTCTTGTATCTATGATTGTATACTACATACCCCGTAGCAGTTTAAGAAGAGAAGGACTAACTAATCTACCAAGTGAGGCAAAGATTACCATTTTATCAACCACTGAAATATGACAATATTGTGTTAAAAGATGGCACAAATTAAGGAAGAGAAAAATGATGAGACATAAGCAAGGGAGAATATATTTTCTCAGATGATATATAAAAAGCGATGGAGGAGTCAATCAGGTAGAAAATACAGAAAGATAATTCCATATGACAGGAGCTATGTAGGAGAAGGCCTCTCTGACTCACTTTCTTCATCTGTATAATAGGTATAATACTGCTTAGTCTACCTGAAAGTAATGTGTGTCTGTTAAATCTTACTATTATTTGACCCAACCCAAACTAGAAATGAGAACCTGTTGAATTGTGGTGGATAGACCTCAGAGGGTAGAAGTTAATTCTGTTTAAAGT
Organism: Trachemys scripta elegans; assembly: GCF_013100865.1. Classification (NCBI taxonomy): domain Eukaryota; kingdom Metazoa; phylum Chordata; order Testudines; family Emydidae; genus Trachemys; species Trachemys scripta. Next base: position 258,679,270 of record NC_048299.1, read on the forward strand.
TGGAGTGGTACAGTTCAATACGCATGCAGATTGACATTTCAATTTTTCTAAGTCTCCTACCCTCTGTATATACATTTTGCCTCCGTTACAGGAGACAAATAACACTGTTTAGAGCCCTCTATAGAAAATGTTCAGTACGACCTTAGGTGCTACTGTACTTGCTTTCACCATACCTTTATCGATTAATAACCCTAATCCATTGTGATACGTTAAGCATGTTACTTTTACTTAGATTGTAAGCAGTTTGGGGCTGTGTAACAGGATGGCTTGCCCTTGGAGGCCAGCCAATCATGATTACTAAAGAGGCAAACCTGGGAGAGATCAGGTGCTTTCACTAGAAAGAGCAGCAGGAGGCTGCACTGAAGACAAAGAGGAATTTGAGGCGGCTGAGTTTGGCCTTAGTTTGAGGACTGAGGCTGCTGACCTGGTGCTGAGTCAGTGCCGGCCCACAACATTTTGACACCCTCCCCCCCATGCCCACTCGTTTGGGCCAAAACTTTGAGAGATCTCAATTCTGCCTTCTTCCTGTTCTACTCCTCTCACGGTACTGCTCTGCTATCTACCCCAAAAAAGGAGAACTAACAACTTAAAATGCCTTGTTCAAAAATTTTAAGTAACACTTAACTTTCAAATGCCTGAACAGCAAATGTAACTTTTCTTGTCTGCATAGTAAACACTGGCATTTTTATCTGTTTGAATAATCAAAGTGGTGCTTTCCGTGCCTTCTTGATTGCAAAGATTTGAACTGCTTCCTGAAGGTCCACAGTCTGGGCCAGCTCATGCTCTTTTGAGATGGTTGCAAGGCCAACCAGCCTCTCCTGTGTCATTGTGGAGCATAGATGTGTTTTTATTAACTTCAGCTTGGAGAAGCTGCGTTCTACACTGGCAAGTGTTACAGGAAGTGTTAGAAGTATGCACAGAGCAACAAAAGCATTTGGAAAGAGGGTGGTCATCTTATTTGTGCACATATATTCCAGAACAGCCGTTGGAGTCGATCCTGCTGAACTGTATCTTGAAAGGGCTTTCAGCTCATCACCAAAATCACTCGCATCAATATCGCACATGTCATCATGTGTCAACACTGTCTCTAGTGCCCTGCATTGCTGGTGTAGGTCTTCTCAGGTATAGTGAGGAGTTTTGGAATATCATACAACATCCCAAATATACTGCTGTGTTCCTTGAGCTGCATGAAACATTCTTCAACTGACCGTATTGCACAATCTAGCACCTGGTTAAAGAATTCAACTTTGAATTGTTGTTTGGGGTCTCTTATCGGATTATCCCATGCCTTGTAATCAAAATGTCGTCTTCTTCGGTGACTCTTGTATTCTTGAATAGGTGGGAAAATAGCTTCAGTTTGAAGTTCTTCTGCCAACTTCTGTGCACACTTCAGAACATTTTGAAATCCCTCATCTGACCAGTAAGACTGTAGGTATGACTTTGCTTTGTCCAGTTGTTCCATTGCTCCAGATATATCAAGGCCAACACCTTAGAGTCTCCTGCTTACAACATTTATTTCAAACCATATGTCATGCCACAACACTAAGCCACACAGAAATTTGAAGTTATGTATGTTTCTGGTGATTCCATTTCCCTCTGCCACTGTTCTCCCATGAACAGTTCCAGTCATAGCATTATCCTCCATAATGGCAACTGTGGTATCATCTATCGTCCCAATTTGGTGTTTGATAGGCTTTATCACCTCCACTTGACTTTCCCATTGTGTGGCACTTAGAGGTTTCAGTGTCAGAGAGGATGTTCTCAGATGTTGCTTCAAAATTTGCCATCAATGAGTTGATGCAGAGAAAAATACATAGATGCTTTGAATTGCATAAAAAAAAATCAGCAGCTTCATTAGAAGCTGATGCTGCATCACTGGTCACCAAGTTCAATGAATGAGAACTGCATGGGACAAAAAAAGCTCAAGGTTTAACTCTCAGATCCGTGTCTGCACTCCTCTGTTCTTTCCTTTCATGTTGGCACCATTATCGTACCCCTGACCTCTCATGTCAGCTATCGCAATTCCCCATATCTTCCAGCTTTTTAAGAAGCACATTTGTCATACCAGCTCCTATAGTATCATCAATGTCAATAAATTCTAGAAAATGCTTTCTGACAGTCAACATTGCAGGGACATTTTCACTAGATTCTGTTGTTGTTACAAAATGAACCATTAAAGCCATCTGTTCTGTATGGCGGATGTCAGGTGTGCAGGCCAGAATAAGCTCAGAGTAATATCTTGCTGACTTCAGATCTACCACAATCTTCTGTTTGACTTTTGTTGCCAGGAACTATATGATCTCATTTTGAATTGTTTTTCCAAGGTAGTGATGTGTGTACATTTCTTGGGTGGTGACTCTTCTTAGATGCTCCTGGAGTACAGCATCAAACTCAGCCATCAGCTCCACAATTTTAAGGAAGTTTCAGAGTGGAACATACAGCTGATCTGAAGTGCCACGCAGTGCTAGGTTTTGGGTAGCAAGCATTCTCACAATAGCAATGGGCCTTTTCAGAACATTTTGCCAGTAAAGAGACTCTGATGCAATCTTCTTTTGATGCTGATCATCCATGGTGGCTTTTAACCTTAGTCTCATCTCAAGCTCTTTCCACCTATGGAATGCTCTCTGGTGATTTGCTGCCTTCTCGTGGCATGCCAGATTTCTAGCCAGATTTTTCCAGTCCTTTGTTCCTGTAGAAGCCAATGTGGCTGGAACATTAGACTGGAAGAGTTTGCAACAAAAACAGTATGCAGCATTCTGGGTTTTTGAGTACATAAGCCATGGCCTCTCCACTTTGTCACCATTGGGGATTTAACGCCAGTAATGTGTTGGATGGAAACTTCTATTTCCATTGTCTTTGGGGAACATGAAGTTTTTCACTTGCTGTGGCCCATGTAGTACAAGGAAGTCCCTCAGGCTACTGCTCAAGTGGGTCCACAGTCCTGGATCATCTAAACTTAAGGAACTAAACTCAGCAGCAGCTGTTTCTTGCACTTCCACCACACTCTTCTCTGATCTACACTTTTCTTCAGGAATGTGCATGGTTACATCCATTTGAGATGAAGATATGGATGCTGCAGTAGCTGCCAGGTCACCTGCACTCTGACGAACTGGAAGATCAGGCATCTCCTCACCACTCACATCCTCACTGGGGCCGGAAGGCTCACCATGAACATTTGTGCTATGTATCTCAGGAGAGCTCCTTCCTGCTTAGATAGAAAAGCTTCCTTTGCTTTCTTTCTTTTTCTGAATGCTGCCCCAGAGGAGCGTTTTCTTCTTTCACTCATGACTGCTGTTTTGTGCTGCTATAGTGGCTCTCAACACTCAGTTGAAGGGGACAAATAAGCAGGCTGGTAGCAGGGCCTGAGTAAGGAAGATATCAGCATCTTAAGGGCCTAACTGGCTCCTACTACTTCAGTTGACTGCCTGTTCTCCTCAGGTGGGTTCAGGGAAGCAGCAGGAAACAGGAAGCTCCCTGAGAAGCTGGTGTTAATCAGTCCAGGCTCCTGGTGGTGCTAAAGAGGTACATAAGAGGCTCCTCCTCCTCTCTCTCCCTGCAGTTCCTGCTGATTTCTATTATTTCCTCTCACCTTTTCTCCTACCTGCCTGTTATGTCTCTCGTGCCCTCCTTCCTCCAGCACAGCACTCCACCATCTCTGTGCATCTAGAGCAGAGAGAATACATATGCATCAGCAGCAGACACAATTTTCTACACTCTGAGTCCTAGTGGCGCCCCCCCACAGTCTGGCACCTGAGGCAGCTGCCTCAGTTCGCAGTAGGCTATGAGCTGGTTGACAGGCGAAGCAAAGTGAGATGGAAGACATAACAAATGAAACAGAAACCACAGGTTTAGTTTGACTTCTATATTTGCAGGAGCATCTCCAGTCAGGCTAACAGGGACATGCATGGGGGTGGGGGGGAAATTCCTAACCTGCCTGAGGCTTGCAGTTTGGGGGCAGAGATGACCTGTACTTGCTGATAGTGGAGGGGAGCACAACAATTTACAGGGTGGGGGGGTCATGTGACTGCCCCACCCCACACATCGCCTTTGAGTGCAGGAGCCTTCCAGCCCCTCCTCCCTCAGCCAGGGTAGCCAATCCTGCTGGCTCCTACGGGGGCCAGAGCTGCAGGAGTAGGAAGCACATGCCTTTGGGCTGGGGATGACTCACAGAAACAAAGTTTCTCCCTGTCCTGCAGGAAAGACCTTGATTGCAAGTGGCATTTGGAGGACAGAGCCCAGTGGGCAGATGGCTCCTTTAGGAAACTCTAACTGGGTTTGGGCCTGGTCTCCAAACTCTGCTATGGTCAGGATCTTTCCTGTCACACTCCCTTGCAGTTTCCTGAGCTTCCCCCTTCTCTGCAGCCTCCTGCTGCTCACAGATGTGCCTCTTTAGTAATCAGGGTTGGTTGGCCCCTGGCTCCAGCCCTTACAGGGCAAGTCACCCTGTTATAGGCAGGGACTCTCTTTTGTTCAAGATTTGTACAGTGCCTAGCACAAAGGGGTCCTGATCCATGAGTAGGGCCCTGGACACTAAAGTAACACAAATAATAATTTTATATCCAGCAAGGAAGAAAATGACTTCTGTGAAAGGCTTCCTTGGTTAGCTTTGAGTTTAAAAGCTCTATGTGATGGAGTCTCATATTTGACCATGAACGCTGCTTGTTTTGGTACAGGAAGATGGTAAGCAAAGTTAACAGTGTACCTTAAATTGTGTAAATAATTGAAAGAAAACTTGCTTTACATTTTTATAGAACAGTTTGTCTCAGTTTCTCTCCATGCCTCTTTTCCCTTCTCATTCATTTCCTGCTCTCCATTCTTTGGTTCCATATTATACAATTTTTCCTCTTTCCTTGGCAAAGCAAAAAGGATTGTGACCTAGAGAATTTACAACATACTTCTGTAGCCATGGATTTCACATACCCAGCCTGGTGTCTGTACTGTACTTCAGCTGAAAGGCTACACCAAAGCTAATATTTCTGGAAATTGTTAGGAACTAATAGAACTTTACAGTCATTTATAATTGCCTGGCATTTGTACTGAAGAATGAAGGGATGTCTGTTGGCATGACATGCTAACTGCATTTGCCAGTCTTTTTTACGCCTCCGTGAGCTGTTGCATAGATTCAAGAGGAGAAGAATAGAATGAAGGGAATGGATGATAGACAAATGCTGCTCTTTTAATAATTCTGCTTGCTCTCTCTTGCTCTGTCTGTTACTTTTCCTTTTTTTTTTCCTTCTTAGTTTATCTTAGATCCAAAATCAAGTTTTGTATTGGTGGTAAATGATTTGAATGAAGGAGGATTATTTTAATTTAATAAATAAGTTGATTTGTTATTTATGTACAGGGGTGCTGGAACAATTTGTATAGTGGGGGTGCTGAGAGCCATGGAACCAAACTGGTGTAAATCCTGTACAGGGTGGAAACCATTTCAAGCCAGGGGTTGTGGCAGTACCCCCGGCAGCCCTACTTCCAGCATCTATGCTTATTTACCCAGGTTTTCAGTCTGCTTTACCATATAAAGGAATTGAGTTTCTAAAATCCAAGTACATTGTGTTTAGAGAACATTGAAGCCACTATATAGTCAGTTGTCATACTGCTAAAATACAAGCCCATCAACAGGACACTTCTTCACATGCTGAAGTCTAAGGCTACACTGTACCTGCACCTCTGTAGTGCTTCCATGTAGACACTCACTACAGCAACGGGAGGGGTTCTCCATCTAGAGTGGCCAGATAACACGTGTGAAAATCGGGACAGGGTGGGGCTACTAATAGGCACCTATATAATACAAAGCCCAAAATATTGGGACTGTCCCAATACAATTGGGACATCTGGTCACCCTATTCCCATCACTGTAGTTAATCTACCTCCCAAGAGGCAGTCACTAGAATTCTTCCATCGACCTAACACTGTCTACACGGCGGGGTTAGGTCAGCTTAACTACATTGCTCAGTGAAATGGATTTTTCACACCCCTGCGTGACGTAGCTGGGTTGACCTAACTTTTTAGTGTAGACCTGCCCTAAATATCAGTGACTGGTGTAGCATGTTCTCTATCTCAGATTAACTGGATCTCTTTCATTTTGGTTACCCACTTCTCCATATCTTGTGAACTGCCAAAACACTTTTTGTTTTGCATGAAATTTGTCCTTTTCATGCTACTGGACCCAATTCCAATATGCTGAGCACCTTTAATTCACTGAAGTCAGTAGGAGCTTAGGACACTCAGCATCCTTCATCATTGGAACTTAACTTCCAGACTCCCATAATAGTCAGCAAAATCATTTTTATATGTATTCTCTGCTGCTTGCAGCAGACGTCTGATTCTATTTCAGCCAAACCAGGCATGCAATGGACAGAACTAGCAAGCAAACACCAGTTATTTATGAAGGACCCAGTTCTCCATTCCTGAATCTTGTGTAGTAATTTACACCTGTACAAAGGTGTGCACAAAGTGGGTGTGTAACCCTTCTGCCAGGCGGAGCAAGCAGCAACTAGGGCGTGTTTAATAGCTAGGGATTCCTTTCATAGAATATCAGGGTTGGAAGGGACCTCAGGAGGTCATCTAGTCCAACCCCCTGCTCAAAGCAGGACCCATTCCCAACTAAATCATCCCAGCCAGGGCTTTGTCAAGCCTGACCTTAAAAACCTCTAAGGAAAAAGATTCCACCACCTCCCTAGGTAACGCATTCCAGTGCTTCACCACCCTCCTAGTGAAAAAGTTTTTCCTAATATCCAACCTAAACCTCCCCCACTGCAACTTGAGACCATTACTCCTTGTTCTGTCATCAGGTACCACTGAGAACAGTCTAGATCCATCCTCTTTGGAACCCTCTTTCAGGTAGTTGAAAGCAGCTATCAAATCCCCCCTCATTCTTCTCTTCTGCAGACTAAACAAGCCCAGTTCCCTCAGCCTCTCCTCATAAGTCATGTGCTCCAGCCCCCAATCATTTTTGGACTCTTTCCAATTTTTCAATATCCTTCTTGTAGTGTAGGGCCCAAAACTGGACACAGTACTCTAGATGAGGCCTCACCAATGTCGAATAGAGGGGAATGATCACATCCCTCGATCTGCTAGCAATGCTCCTATTTATACAGCCCAAAATGCCGTTAGCCTTCTTGGCAACAAGGGCACACTGTTGACTCCTATCCAGCTTCGTGTCCACTATAACCCCTAGGTCCTTTTCTGCAGAACTGCTTCCTAGCCATTCGGTCCCTAATCTGTATCAGTGAATGGGATTCTTCCGTCCTAAGTGCAGGACTCTGCACTTGTTCTTGTTGAACCTCATCAGATTTCTTTTGGCCCAATCCTCTAATTTGTCTAGGTCCCTCTGTATCTGATCCCTACCCTCCAGCGTATCTACCACTCCTCCCAGTTTAATGTCATCTGCAAACTTGCTGAGAGTGCAGTCCACGCCATCCTCCAGATCATTAGTGAAGATATTGAACAAAACCGGCCCCAGGACCAACCCTTGGGGCACTCCGCTTGAAACCGGCTGCCAACTAGACATGGAGCTGTTGATCACTACCCGTTGAGCCCAACGATCTAGCCAGCTTTCTATCCACCTTATAGTCCATTCATCCAGCCCATACTTCTTTAACTTGCTGGTAAGAATACTGTGGGAGACTGTATCAAAAGCTTTGCTAAAGTCAAGGAATAACACATCCACTGCTTTCCCCTTATCCACAGAGGGAGTTATCTCCTCATAGAAGGCAATTAGGTTAGTCAGGCACGACTTCCCCTTGGCGAATCCATGCTGACTGTTCCTGATCACGTTCCTCTCCTCTAAGTGTTTCAGAATTGATTCCTTGAGGACCTGCTCCACGATTTTTCCAGGGACTGAGGTGAGGCTGACTGGCCGGTAGTTCCCCAGATACTCCTTCTTCCCTTTTTTAAAGATGGGCACTACATTAGCCTTTTTCCAGTCATCCGGGACCTCCCCCGATCGCCATGAGTTATCAAAGATAATGACCAATGGCTCTGCAATCACATCCGCCAACTCTTTCAGCACCCTCGGATGCAGTGCATCCAGCCCTATGGATTTGTGCTCATCCAGTTTTTCTAAATAGTCCCGAACCACTTCTTTCTCCACAGAGGGCTGGTCACCTTCTCCCCATACTGTGCTGCCCAGTGCAGCAGTCTGGGAACTGACTTTGTTTGTGAAGACAGAGGCAAAAAAAAAAAATCATTGAGTACATTAGCTTTTTCCACATCCTCTGTCACTAGGTTGCCTCCCTCATTCAGTAAGGGGCCCACACTTGCCTTGACTTTCTTCTTGTTACTAACATACCTGAAGAAACCCTTCTTGTTACTCTTAACATCTCTTGCTAGCTGCAACTCTAAGTGTGATTTGGCCTTCCTGATTTCACTCCTGCATGCCTGAGCAATATTTTTATACTCCTCCCTGGTCACTTGTCCAATCTTCCACTTCTTGCAAGCTTCTTTTTTGCATTTAAGATCAGCAAGGATTTCACTGTTAAGCCAAGCTGGTCGCCTGCCATATTTACTGTTCTTTCTACACATCAGGATGTTTTTTTCCTGCAACCTCAATAAGGATTCTTTAAAATACAGCCAGCTCTCCTGGACTCCTTTCCCCCTCATGTTATTCTCCCAGGGGATCCTGCCCATCAGTTCCCTGAGGGAGTCAAAGTCTGCTTTTCTAAAGTCTAGGGTCCGTATTCTGCTGCTCTCCTTTCTTCCTTGTGTCAGGATCCTGAACTCGACCATCTCATGGTCACTGCCTCCCCCCTGATACAACACAGAACTGGCTCGAGCCCCCACCCAGTAACCTGGGAAATTTACACTCCACCACTGGGTGCCTCTGAGAGGCAATACTTCCCCACACGCAAAAACAGAGTCCGAGTGTAGAAAAGAAACTTTTTATTAAAGGAGGGAAGTAACTCAGCATTAATTTGGGAAAACACCGCAAACAGAGTTCATAAACAAACTGCCAGCTGCCCTGCTGGCCGCTCGTCAGGCCGATCCACTGGTGGCCACTCGTCGCGCCACTCCACTGCCGCCCTTTGCGCCTCGACTGCCGCCCTGTTGGCCGCTCGTCGCGCCTCTCCATTGCTACCCTACTGCCTGCTTATCGTGCCTCTCCACTGCCACCCTACTGGCCACCTGCTCACCGTGCCTCTCCACCACCGCTGCCTGATCGTCATGTCTCTCTACCGCCGCACTGTTGGCTGCCTGCTCACCATGCCTCTCCACTGCTGCCCTGCTGGCTGCTCATCATGCCTCTGCACCACCCGCCTGCTGGCTGCCTGCTTTTCATACTTCTCCTCCAGCCGCGCTGCTGGCTGCTCATCGTACCTCTCTGCTACACCAGCCAATTGTTCACCAGTTGACTGTCAGTCACTTCCTGTTTCCACCTATAAGAGGCTCCTAATTAAGCCTATTTAGCTCCATTTTTTGAACAGTGGGGAGGAACAGGTTAAGCCAATTTAAGGAGGATCCTTGAGGGTGTTCAACCTGCTGGCTGGGGATATCTGTCCCCACCCCTCTTACTTTCACAGGGCTCTGATATTTGAGCTCCTAGTTTAATGGGGTTCTTTCAACTGAGGGTAGCCCCCTCTTTTGGGACAGGTTACGCACAGTCCTGCTTCCCTGTATTCATACAATAATTACAACATTGGTAACCATATTTCACTACCCCTGCATTCAGTACTAAGCTGATTTGTACCCAATACCAGCCAAAGTTGATCACGTTGACACTGCTGTAATCAGAGCAGGAGCAAACTGTATTTTCATAAACACACCCAGAGTCTCTTCCCTTCCCAGCTAGCTGTCAGGGAAACATTCATTCAGACCCTGCTTACATCCGTAAAACACAATCAGATTAGAAGTACGCGAGGGTGAGGAAGTGAAGGGTATGGAGCGCGAGCATGTACAGATGTTTCCTTGGCGCGTTCTGGAACAGAACCGGCTGCAAATAGTGCAGCCAGCTCACGGTGAAAGGGCGGGGGGGCCGGTTGGGTACACGGGGCAGGGGCCCGATGAAAAGGTCCAGAGGGCTTGGGGTGGAGGGCGGGCGGGGCGTGCCCTCTCGCAGAACCCGTTCGAGGTAGTCCCGAGCAGCGGGCAGTAAAGCGGCCTTCACCTCTTGAAGTATGCGCCAGGGAGTGTGAGGTCTGGAGAGCCCCATGCTCTGAGCGAGCGTCAGAGGATCCAGCCAGTCTCCCTGGTCGTAGTCCAGGAGGTCTCCGACTCTGGTGATTTCTGCCGAGACCAACCTCTGGTGCACCACGGGGGACTCCGCCGCCTGCACACGTAGCTGGGGGTTGTGTCGCAGGAGCTCCGCGAGATCAGCCCCCACGGACCTGGTCATTGAAAACAGCTTCCAGGTCTGGAAGAGGTTTTGGTAAAAGACCGACAGCCCAGGCGCGCACCTTCCCCAGGTCCCACCATTGCCGCGCCGAGGGAAAGGCACTCCTCTGCCCTCACTAAGCCAGCCAGAACTCCCGGAAGGATGCCACGAAGCCCACATCCTCCAGCAAACTGTTATTAAAGTGCCAATAGGCCGGTCCTGGCCTCTCTACGCAGAGAGAGACCATCACAGTAGCAAGATGATGATCTGAAAAAGGGGCTGGCTGAATGCTGGAGGAGTGGGCCCGTGAAAGGCGGAAACGTGACAAGTAGATGCGGTCCAACTGGGAGTGGCGCAACTGATGGGCTTCCACCCAGACAAAGATGAACGTTGAGATGTCGTCCGGGTGGTGGTCGCGCCAGACGTCCACCAGGGAGTGATGTTCGACGATCTCCCGGAGGATGTCTGCGGCGGCCGGGCACTGCTCCTCAAGGGTGGTGTTAAAGTCCCCGCCCAGGACCAGGCACTCGCGAGGATCCAAGGAGCTGAGGAAGGCGGATGCCTGCTGATAGAAACTCAACTGTTCCGGGCCTGATGTCGGGGCGTAAACGTTGACGAGATTGACCACAAGCCCCTCCATGTGGACCCAGAGGTGCAGCAGGTGGCCCAGCACAGCCTCGGCAACCCCCAGCACCTCGGGCCGTAGGTCGGGGGAGAACAGGGTCGCCACTCCAGCTGTATGAACTGTCAGGTGGCTAAAGTAGACCCTGTTCCCCCATTCCAGCTGCCAGCTAGCTTCGGCTGCTGGATCCATATGGATCTCTTGCAGGAAAATCACAGAGTACCCCCCCTCCCGAAGGAAGGGAAACACCTGGCTTCTGCGGAGACGCATCCTACAGCCATGGGTGTTCAATGTTGCAAAGATGAGAGATGCCATGAGGAGGGCTGGGGGGGATCCTCGCCGGCAGAGTCGCTCACGGCCCCCGTCGGGCTGCGCAACAAACCGTGACCTACCCTGTAGGTGAGTAAGGAGTCATGGAAGAGGCAGACCTGCTGGTAGGCCGCCGCGGCCTGCTTCCTGGTCCTTTTATGCTCCTGCATGAAGGCCCTTGTGGCCCGGAGGATTTGATGAAAATCCCCCCCATTGCTGGAGAGCGAGCTGCACCTTGTTGCGGGAGCCACGGACGTCTTCAAAGAACTCTCGCAGCTCTTCTCGCAGTGTATGGGGGAGGGGCGGGGTTACTGATTTTTGGCTTTCCCCCGTCAAGGCCCCTATCAAAGCCCCGTGGCCCATCAAGACGGGCAGGCAGGGGGCAGACCCCCGATGTGGTGCCCGATGGGCTGGCGCCACACGGCCTGCCTCGCTCCCCGGTTTAATAGGAGGCGGCAGAGGGAAAATAGCAGCCCCTGGTGGGTCGGGACAGGGAAATACAAAAGCCGCCCCCTGGGGGTCATCCTCTGGGACATGGAAGGAGTCGGCCCCAGGGGCGGCAATGGCATCACGGGAGGTGGAGGGGATAAGGACGGGGCTGGCATCAGGGGCAGGGCAGGGGTCAGGAATAGGGGCAGGACAGGGGTCAGGAGCAGAGTCAGGGAGGGGGACAGAGGCAGGATCCCAGTAGTTGGGCTGCTGGAAGGTGGCTCCTCTCGGTTTGGCTTAGGAAGCCGGGGGCTGGGAAGGGGACCCTCAATGATGTCGGGCTCAGACTCTATGGCCGGTGTGGCAGCCACAGCATTGGGAGATGGACAGTCTTCAGTGGGGTCCCCGTCTGGGAAGGAGGTCAGTTACCCCACACCTAAGAGGGATACCCCATGGGAATCAGGTCCTGGTCATGTGGCACCAGCCGTCGCCTCAGTAGGCTCGGCGGCTGTCAGCGGGGTGCTACCTGCGGCTGGGCAGATGGAAGAGCCCAGGGACCCTCAGAGGCGGGAGCAGAAGCAGCGGCTGGGGGAAAGGAGCATGAGGAAAGGGGAGCCAGGGTGAGGTCACTTAGATCGAGGCCCGCTGGCAGAGGGTCATCCTCCCCCTGGGTGACTGGGGTCAGACCCAGGGCCTCGCTGATCTCATAAATGGAGGGAAGATCACCTTCCACCACCCCGGGGTTCTCCCCGCCGGCACCCGAAGCGACGCTCGCAGTGGGGCTTGCTGGGGCCTTAGGTGGCATGGCGGCAGGAGGGGCTCCATCGGGGGTCTCTGAGGGAAGGGACTCCAGAGGAGGGACGGTCCTACCCTCCGGTGCTGCCACATCTTCCCCAGCCGACACAGGTGGACAAAATTCACCCAGGGGCAAGGCAGAAGGCTCGGCATCGGTGCCCCCCTTCCAGGGGGTCTTCCAGGGGGCTTCCGCATCGGTGGGAAGGAGCGGAGCTCGAGTCTTCTGCTTGCCCCGCTTCCCCTGTACTAGGGCCCAGCCCTCCATGGCATCATCTGGGGGCTGGTTAACAGGGGTCGGGTCAGGGAGCAAGGGCAATGGCTTGGGGCAGCATAAGGGAGGGAGGATTCTTCCTGGGGCAGGCCCTCTCCCATGCCTGGCAGTATCTCTGCCGCACCCTCCTCCACAGATCCCGCCAGAGCACAGACAGGGGCGGCAGGGCTCTCCTGCTCATCTGGGCGTGCTGGGGAAGGAACCCCTTGGGCCCGAGCGGGAGTGGTGGTGGACTGGGAAGGAGGAGGGGCAGCTCCGGGCGCCAGCCAGCCAGGGGCACCGGTGATGACAGGGCCGGCACCCTGCCGGGGCTCAGGAGTCCCGGACGCTCCTCCGTGCCAGGCCAAGGGGCAGTCCCTCTGGACATGTCCCATCACCCGGCAGAGGTAGCACTGGGCCTCCCCTGTGGAATAATGCACCCAGTAGCAGGCTCCCTGGTAGGGGACCAGGAAGGACCCCTCGAGCGCCTCTCCATTGCGCGTCGGTGGCGGCAGTTGAAGCTGCACTTGCCGGCGGAACGAGAGGACGTGACGGAAGGCGGGGTCTTTGCAGCCCAATGGAAGAGGGCTGATGACAGAGATTGGTCGCCCCAGGGTAGAAAGGACAGGCAGCAGAGAGGCATTGGGCAGGAAGGGAGGGACGGAGGACAGGATTAACCGGACACCCAGGTCTTCCAACGGCTCCAGGGGGACAAACACGCCCCCCACCGCCAGGCCCTTCTCTACCGCCTCCTGGGCGGTGGCCTCCGATGCTAGGAAGAAGACTACCCTTTTGTACATTTTGGAGGCCGCCACGATGGCCATGGGCCCCACCACCCTCGCCAATGCCTGCACGTAGGTCTCCACGTGGGGCAAGGCGGGCACCAGTAGGCAACAGATGCCGTGCTTCCTGATCAAGGTGAGGAAGGGGCTCCGGCCGCTATAGATGGTAGCGGAGGCGGTGGTCGGTGGAGATGACATAGCAGCAGGCGGGGGGCCACCACCACCTGGGCATATGCCCTGGGGGCTGGGGGAGGGGCACCTGCAGAGCTGGTGGAAGGAGCAGTGGGGAGGGACGAGGCTGGTTGCAGGGCCATGGCAGTGGGGGCTAGGGTGACCACACAGCAAGTGTGAAAAATCGGGACAGGGGGTGGGGGGGTAATAGGTAATAGGAACCTATAGAAGAAAAAGACCCAAAAATTGGGACTATCCCTATAAAATCGGGACATCTGGTCACCCTAGTGGGGGCAGCTCCTGTCATGGAGGGCCCGGTCTTTTTAGTGGGGCCCTTTCCCTTCTTCTTTCCCTGACCTTCTCTTCTGGCTGGGGGGGATCCCCCAGAATTGAAAGGGGCAAGGGACGTGGCAGCAGCGGAGGTCTCCCTGGTACTTGCCGCTGCCGGTGCCCCAGCGGGGGCGGTAGCAGGTGGTTCAGCAGCGGCAGTTGTAGTAGAGGCTAGGGGGGTGGATGCGGGGGGAGGTGGAGGAGGGGTGGCGGGGTCAGCATGGGGGGGGTCTCACCTGCCGTGTGCCCCGCCATAATGAGAGCGGGGAGGGGGACAAACAGCGAAAGGGAGGTAGGGAAAGGAGGCAACCACCCCTCCCCGCTGGCTGCAGGCAGGTGAGGAGGGCACCAAAAGGAGAGGGCTAAACAGGTGGGGGGGGGTTATCAAGGATTTGGGAGGGGGGTGTCAGTCACCACTCGAGGTGGAAATCCGGCTCCTCTAGCTGCACTAGGGGATCAGGGGATATAGCAACATTGGGGGGGGGATGCAGTGAACAGGGTAAATGCAGAACAGGGGAGGGGCACAAGCACACGGGGGGAGGGGGCTAATCAGGGCTGGGGGAATCACGGTGGGGAAAACATCCAGGCTGGGACTGGGCAGAGGAACCAAGGGGATAGCTTCAGGGCTGGGGCGGGACAATCAAGGCTGCAGAGGGAAACGGGTGGGGCAGACAAACAAACTGAAGCTGGGTCTGGGGAGGGGCAAAGGCTGCAGGGGCAAATGGGGTAGGCAGCGAGGGGTAAAGCTGGGGGCCAGATGCAAAGGGGAAAGGGGTCAGTTTGGGGCAGGGGGTGCGCCTATGTGCGCTTGTCACTGAAAGTCAATGTTTGGTTGGCTGCTGCTGCAGGCCCAAATGGTGGAAGCGGGCGTGGCAAGCCAGGGGAGCAGCTCAGTCCCAGAGGCAGGAGTTTGAAACAGATGGAAAACAGTCAGTGGAGGTGGTGGAGGGGGCAGCGGTGGTGGTGGGGGCAAAGGGGGACATGGATAGACTAGGGGGCAGGCTCCACATGTTGTACTTAAAGTACTGCACAGGATCTTTTCAGGGGGAATAAGACAAAACGCCACATTTATTAGTAATACATGTATTCATTAACACTGTATTATATGCATATAATATATTACACTTACACTCACACACACACACAAACACACTCCGTCTTGTTGTTACCAATTAGTTGCTCCCCTTAACTTCACTGGCCAGGTGAGTTAGATGGGGGAGGGAGTGGAGCCGGGCTTCTGCCGATCCGGATCGATGCTCCCATGTTGACAAGACGAGACCCGGGGTCCTCTGCAAGACACCTCACTTTTATAGCAGCTTTCCTCTTATGCAAATCTATACCAGATTCAAACTCTGTGTCTGTGTCCATTGGTCCTTTGTGCTGCTTTCTTTTGAGTGTTGTCCCAATGCTGCAAAGAGGGTGTTTCCAAAAGAAGGTGCTTGCTTCTAACCCCTGAGGCCGTCGGTATGTCTGCTTGTCTTTAATGAGCCCACTTGACACGTTTTATTGTCCTTGGGTCTGGCTCCCAGCCCCTCTCCAACAGTTGAGGCTGTCTGGAGGTGCTGCCTTCCATGCCTTGCTCATCCACACCTCATTCATTCAACAGGGCAATTGATTAAGAGTGTGTGTGTGTGGGGGGGGGAGTTCTTGTTCTACTGCTAGCAAAAAGAAATTTTTCTTCTATCTTATTATAGCCCCTAAGGATAGAATATTATACCAAGGGCAATGCAAAGTTTCTAAATGAGGCTTTGATACAAAGTCCCATGAAAACAGAGGTCACACGTGGGTAGACCCACCACAAGGTTATATGAAGAGGCACAATGTAAAGTCATATGAAAATTATCAGAGATTGATCTACACACACCACACCCCCGATGTCCCCACAAACACAGTCCAGACCCCTCACCACAAGAGCACAGTTCGAAAATTATTCAGTCCAGAAGCGCCCCTCCACAGTGGTCTTCAAAGTCTCTGTTCGTTCCCCCAGCAGCAGGTGGTCCTCTTCTTCTCTTCCTCAGGACTATAATGGATATAAACTGGCCGTGGGGAAGTTCAGGCTTGAAATTAGACGAAGGTTTCTGACCGTCAGAGGGGTGAAATATTGGAACGGCCTTCCGAGGGAAACGGTGGGGGCGACGGACCTGTCTGGTTTTAAGATTAAGTTAGATAAGTTTATGGAGGGAATGGTTTAATAGTAAAACATAGTAGCCAAGGAAAACCAAGCAATGGTACATAAATAACATAATGGCCAACAAGGGTCAGGCTAGAGACTCTTGCCTACATGCTCGGGGTATTACTGATCGCCATATTTGGGGTCGGGAAGGAATTTTCCTCCAGGGTAGATTGGCTGAGCCTCTGGAGGTTTTTCGCCTTCCTCCGCAGCATGGGGCAGGGATCACTAGCAGGAGGGTCTCTGCCGATTGAAGTCACTAAAACACAGGATTGGGGACTTCAACGGCAGAGTCCAGGGAAGGGTCTTGTGGCCTGCAGCATGCAGGGGGTCAGACCAGATGATCATAATGGTCCCTTCTGACCTTAAAGTCTATGAGTCTATGAGCAGCTCCCCAGCAGTGAACACAGCAGCTCCAGGTGGTGGTCTGGTGGCCAGGCAGGAGGGCCCCTGCTCAAATGGTAGTGGTGTGCTCAGCAATAAAGGCTGGAGCTGGGGTCCCTCACTCCCCTCCTCTAGGGAGCAGGACAGCAGGCTGCCCCCAAGGGGCTGTAGTTGGGGTGACAGCAGCAAACAGGGGGGGGTCCACTAGGCAGCCAGCAAGCAGGTAGCAGAGAAAGGGGTTGGGTGGTGGTGTCTAGCCCAGCCAGGGGAGCAGTAGCAACAGCAGTGAGGGTCCAATGCCCAACAGGAACAGCAGCCCTCTTCCTCCTTCCCTCTACAGCAGAGAAGTCAAAGGGAGATATGCTACTGGCCACTGGATAAGCAGTTTTCTGTTCCCTGACTGACCAGAGCAGGGGTTGTGCTAGAGCAATCAGGAACCTGCTAGAACCAATTAAGACAGGCAAGCTAATCAAGCCACTTGGAGCCAATTAAGAACATACGAGAATCAATTATGGCAGGCAAACTAATCAGGACACCTGGTTTAAAAAGGGCCTCCCAGCAGTTAGTGGAGGGCATGCAAGGAGTGAGAAGGTGTGTTGCTGGAGGACTGAGGTATAGCTGTCATGTAGTTGATACAGAAGATGTTGTAGACTGCTGCTATCCACAGGATCCTGGTCTGGAACCCGGTGTAGAGGGCAGGCCTGTTCTCCCCTCCCCCCAAACTCCTGATCCTCCACTGGAGGAGTTGACCTGGTCTGTGAGCAACACCAGAAGGGAAGGTCTGATTTGGAAAGGGATCTGGCCTGTCCCCAACCCACTATGTGGGGCATCAGAGACTGCAGAGATTGTTCTCCATTTCCCCTATGCTGGCCAGCGATGAAGTTAGTTGAGTAAATGGGAGGTTTGAGCCTCTAGCAGAAGCAGCCAAACTGAGGGCTGCTGTGAACCTCTGAGGCGAGCAAATCTGCCAAAAAGTGTAAGACCCACCAAAGCAGAGGAGGAACTTTGTCACAGCTGATACAAGACAGCCACATTATTTAGCAAATAATTTTATACAATTAATTCATACTTTTTTCTGTTGGTAAATTATCCACAATTGGGTTGTCATTTTATGCAAACAACACCTTTTAGGTTTACTCATAAATCTGATCCCAGATTAGGCACCACTGGACTGGTCACCTGAGACACTTGGTACTGTTTCTGTTCTTACCTGTTTGCCAATTATCCATGAATGTTTGCAACTGTTCAGTTCTATTACTGGAGTGATAAAGGGTTTTTCAAAATGGCAGTAAAAGTAATTCTGGTGCAAATGCTCATGAATATACATACACATGCTAGTACTAATTCATTATGCTTGTGCCTTCTGTAAATATGTGAATAATTAGGCCAAATGCTCAGGGATAAGCAAATAAAAGGAGTTGTAAATACCAGCAAAGCAAATCAGTGTGTTTCATTTGCCACAATATTCATGAATGTTTTTTGTTCTGTTTCTCTAGCTGTATAGGGCATGGAGCACCAAATGAATCACATGGGAACAACTTTGTCACAGTCAAATCTGCCCAAGTAGGGAATTGCGAGGTAGAGAAGCATCCCATTAATACTTGCTTAGCAACCATTTACTTTAACTCATAGTTACCAGGATGACCATTGTATAATACCAATGTGTTAACATTGAATTTCTAATATGAACTGGGTTCTAGAAAGGTTGGGCAAACCTGTGGCAGGCGGAGGAAAACATGTGATGAGACAGTGATAAGTCTGGCTCTAATCACCGTTGCTAAACATAAATACATGTCACATGGTTCTGAGGTCATCCTGCTTCAAACATAACAATCAAGTATATATGTGTGTGGGCACACGCATGCACGGACACACATAGTAATTACTATTTAGCACTTAGTATATTGAACTCTTTGCAGTGTTGTGACTTAATGTTTGAAGCATTGTTCTCTAGCTAGTCTTCAAGTCACCTCTGAAGCTGAGTTTATAAACTAGCCAATTGGATTGGAATTTTCCCTAGTTACTGTCTTTAGTCTTTACAGCTGCTCCCTGACTGATCGCAAAGGCGATGACTGATTTCTCACATCGTTCTGTATGTAATAGACAGCTGCCAGGGAAAGAGACAAAGACACACAATAGAATAAAATTATTTTTTGAGAATCAATAATTATGAAAAGCCTTTGCTTTTCCTCTGTTATTGACTAAGTGACTTTGAGGCATTAATTAGCATTCAGATCTGGGAAACAAGTTCAAATAACTCAGTTGAAAGGAATAATAAAACTAACCCTAAATCTATCACTGAAAAGTAAACTTTTTGATGAGTTGGAAACAAAAGATTAATCCACTATAGGGTAGCCCACAGCCTGCAGAATACTGATGATAAAACCCTAACCAATCTAAATGATTTAAACACAGAGGTTTTAACCACTCGCTTTGAAGTGCCTGAGATGCATTTCCTTTCTGATAAGAGTCCTTCATTTGCATTATACAAGGTTTATTTTGCATCTGGAGGGTTATTTAGATATTGGGGGTCATATACAATGCAAAATATTAACAAGATACAGATAAGTGTAAACAATATACAAACAGTATGCAAAATCTCATGAATGTTACGAAATTTTAACACCAAAACACATTCACATACATTTATCAGCTTCTTTTGATCTTTTGCTAATACACAAATGACTTGGCCTGACTTCCAGGTGTGAGTTTGTCAGATTACAGCTAAGCCAACTGATTTGATCAAAGCTGGCATCAGTGTCACACCCTCAACGCAAAACTCGTGTAGGAAGGGGTGTCATCAATGCTGCTGAATGTACCTTAGGGTCCCCCCGTTCTTGATAAAGCATCAGACACTACACATTTTCTTTCCCCTTTATGAATTATTTCCATGTAAAATTACTGTAGGGCTAAACTCCAATGCAATAATATAGAATTCATCCCCTTCACTCAATGCAGCCATGTTAATGGTGCACAGTCAGTCAAAACCTTACATTATTTAGTACACAAATATTGTTTGACAGCCCAGACAATGGAATAGCATTCTTTTTCAATAACAGCGTAGTTTTGCTCAGTGAGGGGTGAGTCAGTTTTTTGCTTAAGTAGGCATTTGGATGCTTCTTGTCCCGCACTCTTCTGCATCAGCACTGCACCTAACCCAGAGCCAGTACACAGCACAAATGGTTTGTCACCAACTTCCATAAGAGACCTTACTCAATACATTTTAAAATACAATAATATTGTATGCAATCAGCTGATTCAGTTGCTTATTCTTTGAGGTTGAGACTCCCTGTTTCTCCCAAGAGTAGCTTATAATTTTCCAGTTCCTCTTTTTAAAAATAGGTACAATATTTGCCTTTCTCCAGTCCTGTGGGACCTCATCTAACCTTCATGAGTTCTCAAAGATAATAGCTAATGGTTTTGAGATTCCTTCAGCTAGTTACTTAAGAACATAGGTCTGACCCTATATGGCTGTTCTTATCGTCCACTTAGTCCAGCATCTGGTTTTTCAACAGTGGCCAGTACTAGATGCCTCAGAGGGAATGACAGAACAGGCAATTTTGAGTGATCTGCCCCCTGTTGTACAGTCCCAGCTTCTAAAAGTCAGATGTTTAGGGACACCCAGAGGATGGGGTTACATTCCTGACAATCTTGGCTATTAGTCTTTGATGGACCTATCCTCCATGAACTTATCTAATTCTTTTGGAATCCACTTATACTTTTGGCCTTCACAACATCCCCTGGCAATGAGTTCCACTGGTTGACTATGCATTGTGTGACGACTTACTTATGTTTGTTTTAAACCTTCTGTTTATTAATTTCATTGGGTGACTGACCCCTGGTTTCTATGTTATGTGAAGGGGTAATTAACACTTCCCTATTCACTTTCTCCACACGATTCATGATTAGATAGACCTCTGACATATCCCTCCCTTAGTCATTTCTTTTCACTAAGCTGAACAGTCCCAGTCTTTTTAATTTCTTCTCATATGGCAGCTGTTCCATACCCCTTAATCATTGCCCTTCTTTGTACTGTTTCCAATTCCAATATATTTTTTTTAAGATGGAGTGACCAGAACTGCATGCACTGTTCAAGGTGTGGGTGTGCCATAGGTTTATATTGTGGCATTATGACATTTTCTGTCTTATGATCTATCCCTTTCCCTAAGGTTTCCTAGCATTCTTTTGGGCTTTTTTTGTTTTTGTTTTCAGAGAACTATCCACAGTGACTCCAAGATCTTTCTTGATTTAGACCCCATCATTTTGTATGTATAATTGGTATTATGTTTTCCAATGTGCATTACTTTGCACTTATCAACATTGAATTTCATCTGCCATTTTGTTGCCCAGTCACCCAGTTCTGTGAGATCCCTTTGTAGCTTTTCGGAATCAGTTTTGGACTTTTCTTGAGTAATTTTGTATCATCTGCAAATTTTGCCATCTCACTGTTTACCCCTTCTTCCACATCATTTATGAAGAACACTAGGCCCAGTACAGAATCTCGGGGGACCCCACTATTTACCTCTCTACACTGTGAACAAAGACCACTTATTCCTACCCTTTGTTTCCTACCTTTTAGCCCATTAGTGATCCATGAGTAGCCTTGGGTGGATTTAATCAGGCCCTGACGACCTGAATACATCTAAATTATCTAAATATTCTTTAACCTGTCTTCCCCTATTTTGGCTTGCCTTCCTTCCCCGTCATTGTTAATATTAATTATGTTGAGTATTTGGTCCAAATTTACCTTCCTAGTGAAGACTGAAGCAAAACAGGCGTTTTTGCTGTCGTCCATTATTAGTTCTTCTTCCCCACTAAGTAGTGCATCTACATTTTCTTTCATCTTTCTCTTGCTCTTAATGTATTTAAAGAACCTCCTCTTATTGTCTTTTATGTCCATTGCTAGGTGTAACTCATTTTATACCTTAGCCTTTCTGATTTTGTCTCCACATGCTTGTGCTATTCTTTTGTACTTGCAATTTGTCCATGTTTCCACTTTTGGTAGGATTCCTCTCAATTTTCAAGTCATTAAAGAGCCCCTGATGAAGCGATATTGGCCTCTTGCTATTCTTCCTTCCTATCTTTGCTTGGCATCAGGATAGTTTGCCATCGTGGCTTTATCATTGTGTCTCTGAGAAACTACCAGCTCTCCTAAACTCCATTTTCCTTTAGATTCTCTGAGTTTGTTAAAGTCTGCTTTTTTGATGTCCGCTATCTTTATTCTACTGTTCTCACTCCTTTCCTTAGAATCATGAAACATATCATTTCATGATCACTTTCACCTAAATTGCCTTCAGATTCACAGTCAATTAAGAACTAAGGTTTCCCACTAAGATGATTTTTTCCCCATATTTGCAGAATAACTAAAGTTTATGGAGATGAACAGAGTTCTCCTTGGGTACTAGCTGCTAGCAACTAAGCCAAGAAGAGTTTATGTTCTAGCACTTAATAAGAAATGGGATGTTTGCCTACAAATCATTCAGGAAGGCTCAGTGCCAGGAAAAATTATTTTTATCTCTGGTATCCAGCATAAAAAGAGCATCATATTCCTTCAAAATGTATTTTGCTTTTCATTTTTAACCCAAAATCCTTATATACTCTAATCCAGGGGTGGCAGAGGTTGTAGGTGTTGCCATTTCTATCCCTCAGCCCCGCTCAGACAGACATATACACATGTTACTGGAATGAGGATTCCTTTCTCACATGGCTTAGCCCTAAGCAAAGTAATTCTAGAGATCCCCTGGATTCCTTACTGGCCTATTCATCCCTCTATAGAGCAGTATTTTCCTACAGTATATACTCCTCTCGGGTGTCTGAGGTTTCATTCTTTGACAGAGAGAAAAGGATAAGTGACCTCTTCAGAGATCATAAACCTTACAGTATTTCCCAAACTGTTGAAAGCTGAGACCCACCCCAGTCAGGAAAAATGAAACCAATCAAGCTCCCTTCTTGAGCTCCACATGTGTAGTTGAAGACCTACTCAAAATGAGCCAAGAGTAGATCATGTAGCTCTTCATAATATGAAACTTTCTCTTCTTTTCTCATGTACTTTAATGAGCGATAAAATGTTTCACAATATAAGACATTTAAGGTATCACTGGTATCTGAGTTGCCACCTATTGAAATGAGCAAGGCAATTCACACCTCAGAGCTATTGTGTCAGGCTTTCTGCAAACTCAGACAGACACTGCTGCATCAGTTACAGCCATTTCATGTTTTCAAAGTTTTCTTCACATAGGTTAAAAGTTATAGACTTATTTTAAAAAACGAAAGCTCAGACTTTTCAGAGGCCTGTCTGTGCCCCCCGACACCCACAAGCAATACATACTTTGGGAAACACTGGCCTACAACATCATTTCCTTAAGCCATTGTAAAGATGGGCATGGTGATGAACAGACATTATCGATGACTGTACCATTTTACTTTCAAAGAGTAAGATGTGATGGTTGCAGCAACTGTTAAGTCCTTTACTGGGTCTTGCCCTTCAAGGTTTCTTGGAAAGAGGGTAAATACATTTTTCCTCATAGTTTTGACTATGGGCCCCGGTTCTCTCTCCAGGCCGAAGACTGAGCCTGCTTGTGACTCTGACCCTTTCTTTCACAATTACTTCCACACAAAGTATTCTACTGCACCAAGGCTCCTATTTGAGAAAGCCTCCCTATTCAAGGAAGCATGTGCTTACATCAATGGAAATTAAGCTATGTTAAAAGTTAAGAATATGCTTAAATGCTTTTCCTGAATCAGGGCCTGAGAGCATTGCTCAAGGAATATATCTTCCTGCAAAGTGAGTAACAGAGTTTAACCTTTGAACAGGAAGGATCAACCTTTGCAATATCCACAACCATCTTGGCAACTTACATACTAATTGACGTAACTATATTTGTATAAAAAACAAAGCTACAGAAACTAGAACTTTTACTTGGCCTTGCATCTTTCATAATAGATAAATCAATATTACTTAGTGGCTTCCTGCATCAGCAATAAAGCCCTGCACCTGATCATCTCTGGCTCACTTTGTATTTCCAAGGAGTAACAACAGATAATTTTATATGACTGGTGGATACTCTGACCTTTAATAAAAAGTTATAAAACAAGCCAAAAAAAGCCAAACAAACAAAACAACAAAGACTCCGTTCACCATTGGAAAGATAAAGCAGCCTGTTAGAATTATTAGTTTCCGTGAGCCAGGGGGATGGAATAACTGGGCATGTGCAATTGCATGCATTTACCAGTGTGCAACTTATTTGTGCACACACTAATGCATATGCACAATTACATGTTTGTAACTTTGAAAATCTGGCCTGGCAGGATTCTGGGCATGGCTGGCCCTAGACCAAATGGTGCCCCAGGCAAGCGTCTTTGGTTCCCCCACCCCCTCCATTTGTTAAACTTTTGAATACCTTATTTTTATTGCATTTGTAGCCCATTTCACGACTTCGAGGCATAATTTGCATGCATGATATCCCTGTCATATAAGACAATAAATTTGCACGCTAGGATCTGTAAATCTGTATTTATTCATGTCCTATATAAGCAAATCAAAAAATCATTTCCTCCAAGTTTATAGAAACTTTTTAATTTCAAGACTAACTGAAATGTACTAACATCAAGAAATTGAATTGTGCACCAACATTGGGTGGACCAGTGTTAAATAGTATTACAGTAGGTGATAGCCTTAGAATGTTAACCCTAATCCTTTAGTTCAAAAGATCTATGCTGTTCTGTTTCAGATAATTTCCCATCAAATTTGCCCCTGGCTGCAAACTAGATTGCTATTGAGCTTTTCACTGCCTATACTTAAGCTCCTGAAGTCTTCTTCGGGGACATCTTTTATTTTCTACGTGTGAAAACAGTCAGTTTTAGGGAAAGCAAAAGTCTATGTTCCACAGTTTTAGAAAGTCATCAAATATTACATATTATGCATAGCAAAAGAAATAACGGTATTTATTTTATATTGTTGCGTAGATAGACGTTTGATAGATATCTCTGGTGACTCATTAAATATGTCCTTTATTAGTCGCTGCTCACACTCTTCAAGTCTTAAAACACAAGTACCCTTTCACAATTACACAATAAAACAAGGTTCACAATATCACAGCGAGGCTCTCACTTCACTTCAGTTCGTTCTTATATATCACTGACTGGTGACGCCCCGCCTCTTATATACCCGCAATGGCATGAATGACAACATTCTGGATGGTTCAAAAACATCTAGTTTTCAGAAAGTCTGGAAGGTTCCATGAGATTCTACAAAGATTCAGAACATTCTAGGACGTTAGTGAAAAATGAATCCACATACGGAATACCTGAAACATGTTACTTCAAACATTCTATTTTCCTTTTTGTTGCTAACAACAAAAACAGCTTCCCAAGCCTAGCGCCCCCCCCAAGCCTGGCACCCCCAGGCAGTCACCTGGGTCGCCTGCCCCTAAATCAGACCAATCAGACTCACTTTAGACTTCTGCTCTGCTTTTGACTTCATACACCTTAGAAAAGGTCAGTTGTATTTGTGTTTGACCCATAGGTGCTGACTTCTGCTGGCATCGGTGGGGGCTCGACCCCCCCTTTGCCTCCGGCCCTGCCCCGACTCCATCTCTGCCCCGCCCCCATTCCAACCCCTTCCCCAAAATCCCTTCCCCAACTCCACCCCCTCCATGCCCCTATTCCAACCCCTTCCACAAATCCCCACCCCGGCCCCACCTCTTCCACTGAGCGCACCGCATTCCCGCTCCTCCCCCCCAAGCTTGTTACGCCACGAAACAGCTGTTTTGCAGTGGCAAGCACTGGGAGGTAGGTGGAGAAGTAAAGACGTGGCGAGCTCAGGGGAGGAGGCGGAGGCAAGGTGGGGCAGAGGGGCGGGGAGGGGAGCTTGGCTGCCAGTGGGTGCAGAGCACCGACTAATTTTTTCCTGTGGGTGCTCCAGCTCCAGCGCACCCATGGAGTCGGCGCCTATGGTTTGACCCTTAAAGGAGTAGGATATTCTTTACATTCACTTTCCTGTTTTATAATGAAGCCCTTCATAGAGATGTCTAAACTCCAGAATCATTTGCTTCTCTGGATGGCCTGAAATCCATTCCAGCCATAATCAAGGGATCTTCATAAGGCTGATAAATGCCTTACCATAGGATTAGTCTTTATAGTAGGCTCTTCTAATACAAAGTAACTCTTGGAAAAGTCTGAGCAGGTTGCTGTGACGAACTGGGCCTGTTCTTACTGTGGTCTGTGAATGCTGACAGGGGAGTGTGGCTAGGATAGTCTGCATTGGGGGATGGGAGTCTGCCCGAAGGCGAATACCTGAGCATGTAACATGAGAACCCAGGAAGGGGTTGGAGGCCAGGTGACACCTTGGCCCGGGAAACTGAACAAAGGCGGTGGGAGGGGTCGCTGAAGGCAGAGTGCTGGAAGCGGGCTGGAGAGATGGCTGGGAGGCAGAGATGGCTCTGACCCCCCAAAGGGGGGTGGGCTGGGATGCCCTGGGACCCCAAGCTGGACCTAACTGAGGGGGGCCCTGTTGTCTGTGCCTGCAAGACCTGTCTTGGACTGTATTCCTGTCATCCAAATAAACCTTCTGCTTTACTGGCTGGCTGAGAGTCATGGTGAATCGCAGGAAGCCGGGGGTGCAGGGCCCTGAGTTCCCCAATACTCCGTGACAACTGGTGGCAGCGGCGGGATCTACTGCACCCCGTGGACAGCGCTTCCTGCAGTAAGTGACTGGGGAGCAGTAAAACGAAGGGGGATTGACGGGGTCCAGGCGTGCTGAAGAGTGAGAGAGAGACGGTTATTACCCAGAGAGGTGGTGACCTCGAGAAGGGCTGGCACACTAGGGGTCCCCCTGGGAACTGTGGGGAGCTGTGAGCACACAGGCCGGTGAGTGGCCAGCAGGAAGATGTATGCCAAGCGGCTTAAGAGCGACCTGGTGGAGCTGTGCAAGCAGAGGGGGCTGCGCATTGGGAGGCTCACCAAAGAACAGCTCATTGCCCGGCTGGAGGCGGAAGATCGCGCGAATGAACTGATCCCTGTGTCTCAGGGAAGCAGCCTGGCAAATGCAGCGCAGGCACCAGTGTCTGTCCCAGCTGGGAGTGGTCAGCCGGCTGCTGAGGGCTTCCCGAGACCCCTCCTTCCTATGCCTAGGGGAAGGGTGGGGAGGAGCCCAGCAAATACCGAGGGCGCCGTGACCCCCCCGGCCAGCAGGGGATCCTCCCGGCGAAGCTCGCCGGCCAGCAGAGGATCGTCCCGGCGACATTCGGCATCCGTGGAGCAGAATTGGCTGGAATGGGAGAAAGAGCTAAAACTGAGAGAGCTGGAGGATCGTGAACAAGAGAGACAGCATGAAGAGAGACAGCGTCAGCATGAACTGGAACTGGCAAGATTGAAGGGCAGCGAACCCCCGGCTGCGGTGAGTGAGGGGGGACCCAGGACTGCACGGAGCTTTGATAAGTGCATCCTGGCCCCACGCAAGGAGGGGGAGGACATGGATGACTTCCTGGAGGCCTTTGAGACGGCCTGCGAGCTGCACCGGGTTGATCCCGCGGACAGACTCCGGTCCTTACCCCCTTACTGGACCCCAAAGCCGTGGCATTGTACCGCCAACTGGAAGAGGCAGAGAAAGGGGACTACGAACTATTCAAAAAGGCCCTGCTACGTGAGTTTGGGCTGACTCCTGAGATGTACCGGGAAAGGTTCCGGAGTCAGGATAAAACCCCTGAGATCTCATATCTGCAACTAGCCGTCCGCATGGAAGGATACGCCAGCAAGTGGGCTGATGGGGCCCAGACGAAGGAGGACCTGGTCAAACTGCTGGTACTGGAGCAACTGTATGAGCGGTGCCCATCCGACCTGAGGCTGTGGTTGGTGGACAGAAAGCCAGAGAACCCGCGACATGCAGGCCGGCTGGCCGATGAGTTTGTAAAGAGCCGGTCAGGAGATAACAGGGAGGAGTCCCAAAGGAACAGTCCCACCACAACGCAGAGAGAGAGTCACCATGGGACCTCCCCATGGGAAAATACAGAAAAACCCCATCAAAGGGTAACATCCGGCATCAGGACCATCCGACCCACTCGGGGGGAAACCATGGGACATGGGCTGCTACCACTGTGGCCAAAAAGGCCACATACGGGCCCAGTGCCCCAGGCTCAGGGACAGACTGAGCAGACCGAACCCACAGACGGTTGACTGGGTAGAGACCCAGCCCGGCGAGAGGCAGCATTCCCAGGGAAGGGGGGCTGGCAGAGTACCACCTGCTAAGGAGGGAGGAGAGCTCCAGGCCAGCTCCTCTAGGGGGCTGGATGCTCCAGACTCAGGGTTTTTGGGTTATACGGTGGGCGCGGGGCTGTCCCTCCGGAGAGAGTACCTTGTTCCCCTGGAGGTGGATGGGAGGAAGGTCAATGGATACTGGGATACGGGCGCAGAGGTGACGCTGGCCCGGCCCGAGGTGGTGGCCCCAGATCAGGTGGTGCCCAACACCTACCTGACCCTGACGGGGGTGGGCGGAACACCAGTCAAAGTGCCCGTGGCAAGGGTACACCTGAAGTGGGGGGCCAAGGAGGGCCCCAAGGATGTGGGGGTACACCCGTATTTGCCCACTGAGGTATTGATGGGGGGGGACCTGGAGAACTGGCCAAGCAACCCCCAAAGGGCACTGGTTGTGACCCGCAGTCAGAGCCGGCGAGGGGCACTGCGCCCTGGCCTTGGGGGGGGGTGCCTTGCCTGAGGCGCAGGACCCTAACCTGGTGGGGAGGGAACTCCCAGGGACACGGCTCAGGGAGGCTGCAGCTTCAGACCCAGCGGGCGAGAAAGAGCAGGTGGCCATCCCTGTCCCAGCTGCTGAGTTCCAGGCCGAGTTACAGAGAGATCCCTCCTTGCGGAAGATAAGGGACCTGGCCGACCTCAATGCGGTACAGACCATGGGACGAGGTGGCCGGAAAAGGTTCCTGTGGGAGAAGGGGTTCCTGTACCGAGAATGGGCTCTCCCAGGGAAAATGGAGTCAGGGGGGATCAGGAGGCAGCTGGTGGTACCCCAGAAGTATCGCCGCCAGCTGCTGTGCCGGGCCCTTGACATTCCTCTCTCAGGGCACCAGGGAACCTGGCGTACCCAGCAGAGGCTGCTACGGAGCTTTTACTGGCCTGGGGTCTTTGTTACTGTCCGACAGTACTGCGGATCCTGTGACCCCTGTCAGAGGGGGAGGAAGGCCTGGGACAAGGGGAAAACAGCTTTAGGACCCTTGCCCAGCATAAAGGATCCTTTCCGGAGGGTGGCCAAGGTTAAAAGGGCGGCTCTAAACCAAGAGAGCCCAAAGCACAGACCTCCAGACTGGAGCGCTGGGAGAAGACCACAGCCCAGTTGGAACCCCAGAGGTATGGGGGTGGGAAAAGGGCACAGGCCGCATAAACCTTCCCACATGCGAACTGCGAGGGCCATCAAGCACCCCCGACCTAAGGGGGGGTGTGAAACTGGAGAGGCCTGGTGTAATTCTCACCAAGGAATGGGAGGGATGCGGGGGCATCCATGGGAACGGGGGTAGGTTCGAACTTCCCCGGGTCACTGGCTAAAGTGACCCTGCTCAGTTCGGTCTCGAAGGGGGGAGATGTGACGAACTGGGCCTGTTCTTACTGTGGTCTGTGAATGCTGACAGGGGAGTGTGGCTAGGATAGTCTGCATTGGGGGATGGGAGTCTGCCGGAAGGCGAATACCTGAGCGTGTAACATGAGAACCCAGGAAGGGGTTGGAGGTCAGGTGACACCTTGGCCCGGGAAACTGAACAAAGGCGGTGGGAGGGGTCGCTGAAGGCAGAGTGCTGAAAGCGGGCTGGAGAGAAGGCTGGGAGGCAGAGATGGCTCTGACCCCCCAAAGGGGGGTGGGCTGGGATGCCCTGGGACCCCAAGCTGGACCTAACTGAAGGGGGCCCTGTTGTCTGTGCCTGCAAGACCTGTCTTGGACTGTATTCCTGTCATCCAAATAAACCTTCTGCTTTACTGGCTGGCTGAGAGTCATGGTGAATCGCAGGAAGCCGGGGGTGCAGGGCCCTGAGTTCCCCAATACTCCGTGACAGTTGCGATCTAATAAGAGTCTCCTTAATGTATATAGGACCTGCGCTAATGCTCATTGGGAGCCTTTCTGTCAGCTTCATTGACTTCACTGGATTTTAAATCAGATTAATAAAAAACTGTATCTTCTATTGAAATGCAGCTACCTCTGGGGTGGAAGATGATAGTTGTGCAGCATTAACATGATCTGTAGAAAAATTGTTAAGGACAGGGCCATCCCTCGCTATTCTGGGGCTGTAAGCAGCCCCCTCTCCCCCACAGGGGGTGTGAGGGGCCCCAGGCCTCCGCAGGGGTGGGGGAAGCTGGCCTAGGCCTCCATGGGGGGAGCTGGCTTGAGGGACAAGGGGGAGCCACCCCCCAGCACTCACCGGTGGCACAGCTGGGGTCAGGTCGCTGCACTTCCCACCGCCAGTGAGTGCAGGCCCGGCCCTGCTGCACTCCTCAGGGACGGGAAGAGGCGGGGCTGGGGCGGAGCAGGGGTGGGGAGCCTGGGGAAGAGGCCGGGCAGGAGCAGCACGCAGCTGTGCAGGGCACCAGGAAATTTGGTGCCCCAAGTTTCCTGGTGCCCTACGCAGCTGCATGCTTTGCGTATGGGTAAGGACGGCCCTGGGTATTTAAGAAAACATACTATATTCAATGGGGGTTTGGGTAGGCAGGTTGTAGCTTCTTACACTGGCATCTGGCCAGGAGACTGGGACTGGGATTTTTGAGCAGCAGAGTGGTCAGTAGCATCGTTTTCCATCTCTTCCAAAAAAGCTGCATGTCCAGCAGCACCTTGCTGGGACCTTGATTCCAAACTCAGACAGAACTGCTTCCTACTAACACATCCCAACAGCACACTGTTTTCTTCATAGGTCACTTATCCAAGCACCAACCAATCTTGACGCTGCGTATCTTGTAAAATATTACAACAGCACACTACTCTATGTGTAAGGGGACTGTTGCCCCCTTACTAACATTCAGTGGAGGGGGGGGGTTGGTTGCTAGCTCCCAGCACTAAAAGGGGAGGGGTCGATGGGAAATCAGGAGCCTGAGACTGACAGTCCCCAGGGACAATGGGGAGAGGCCAATGCTCCAGATCAGTCTGATTGACAGGGCGGGCAGGCTAGTCAGAGAGTCAGGAGGCCAGAGGGGTCCCGTCCTCTGTGTGAACTGGAATGGCCTGAGTCAGACAGAGTGGGGCTGAGCTAAGGAGAGAGCAGGGGCCTGAGCTAAGTTGCTGGAAGCAGAGCTGCAGCCCCAAAGCCAGAGCACAGCCCAGAGACAGCAGAGCTGCCCTAGGAGCAGAGCTGCAGCAACCAGAGCCAGAGGGGCCAGACAAGCAGCCAGGAAGCAGGTCAGAGCTGGGAACAGAGTCACAGAAGCAGCCTGCAGAGCAGACCTGGCCTGGGGGCAGAGCTGCAGCAACCAGAGGCCAGAGAAGCAGCCCATGGAGCTGAAGGCAGAGCAGCAGTAGCAGCCGTGCTGAGGCCGAGTGGAGCTGGAGCTGGGGCTGGAGCAGTCCGGAGCTGGGTGCAGTGAGCAGCTGGGCAGAGTGAGGGGGACTCTGGGCAGTGGGCCCAGCACAGGGAGATGTCTCATCCAAGAGACTCTGCAGGCCAGACTTGGAGGGGGATCGTAACCCTGACAGGGCGGGGGCGATGCTGGGAAGAAGGGTCCTGCTACCTAGAGCCTGAGAGCGTGTGGCCACCGCCAGAGCAAGTGTCCAACCCGCAGCATCTCTGCAGCACAGCCAGGGCCTGGGAAGGAGGCCTGGGACCTACAAGGAACAGACTGTGAACTGCCCTGACGTTCCAGAGACACTGTTTGTAATGTTCCCTGCCACAGAGCGGGGTGACGTGTTTTCCTTTAACCTTTCCCATTTTTCCTTACTCTTTTTTAAAATTAATTGTTAATTAAACAACTTGTATTTGCTTTAAATTGTATGAAATGATCAGTGGGTCAGGTAGGTGCCCAGTGCAGAGAGAGTACCCCAGAGTGGGGACACCCTCGCCCCTGTCCTGGGTGACCACAGCAGGGTTGGGGGTTGAGCCCCCCCGGAAACCTGGACCCAGCCTTGTTGGGGTTTACGAGGACTCTGCCAGACAGGAGAGTGGAAGGGGAGTCCTCAAGGGCAGGGAGGCCTCTGGGTAAAGGAAGTGAGAGCGAGGACTCAGATCCTTTCGCTAGCCCACGTCACCGGGGTAGTGCAGAAGCCAGGAAAGTTCCCCACAATAGCAGGACCATTCCCCCGCTTACATATGAATGCAGACAATATCTAATTGCTTTTCCAGTGCTAAATATATGCACCCCAATCTGAAGTTGTTCATTAATAAAGATAAACAGAGAATGCTATAATTAGTGTGTATCTGCTGCTAACTCACCCTGTCTCTTCACACTCTCTTTATATAACTCTGCCTGCTTCTACACTGTACTAAGGCAAATTGCTGGTAGTTCATTAAATGAGAGGGTGGGGGAGGAGGTGGGAAAGGAGGCAAGCTAAAGCATGTTCTCAGAGAAGGAAGAAGGCTAATTTGGTTTTATGGATTAGGGGAGCTGTGGAAGCAGAGAAAAGGATAAAGGGAATTTGAACGCAGATATCTTAACTTTTAGGAATAAAGTAAGAGTCAGGTTAACACTAGCTCTAATGTGAGATTTCAGGCAGGGCCTGGGCAAGTGGAAAGCGAGTGGAACAAAAAAAAAAATGTAAGAGATACTGTTTTTCGACCTTGTGTTAGATAAGAATGGAATACAGACTGTAGCAGGAACTGCTGAGAAAAGTAAGATATCAGAAGGAATATGTATAAACAAGATGCGGTTGTTGATCATTATAGTCTGTAACAAAAGGTATAAACGCTTGCCCTAATTGTTTATCTAACAGAGACCTGCCTGGGAGGGGGGGGGGAACCCCTGCCTGTGTGTACTCTCCCCTTGTATGTGTCAGGAAAATAAACTATCTCTGACTTGTTGCAACCAACCTGAGAGTGAAGACTCTGTTTTCTTCCACAGAGCCTATACTGGATAAATAAACTTCCATGAGTAGAATGTGCTTGTCAGTATTGCTTTATTATTCAAACTGAAAGTGAATGCTAGAAAATATGACCAGAGCTATCTTTGTCGGAAAAAAAGATATCCACATCTTATAGCAGCAGAAAAATGTATAAATGTATAGATTTTAAGGCCAGAAAGGAACCATTATGTCCATCTAGTCTGACCTCCTGTATAACACAAGCCACTGAATATCATCACGTGGTTCCTCCATCAAACCCATAACATGTGACTGAGACAGAGCACGACTTTTGGAAAGGCATCCACATGCATTCGAGCCAGGTGGCTAACAGAAAATCTTTCTTCTGCAGTGATGTGGAGTTAAAGGACATGGCAAATTAAAAACCCCTCGCTGGGCTGTGACTGAAGTTAGAGCCGAGAGGCCAGGGCCCAGGACTGGCAATCAGAAGAGCTGCCGTTTTCTA
Organism: Trachemys scripta elegans; assembly: GCF_013100865.1. Classification (NCBI taxonomy): domain Eukaryota; kingdom Metazoa; phylum Chordata; order Testudines; family Emydidae; genus Trachemys; species Trachemys scripta. Next base: position 258,712,317 of record NC_048299.1, read on the forward strand.
TTCCTGGCTTTGTGACCACGAGCTAGTCTCTTCACCTCTGTGAGCCGACCCCCATGTGTTGTTCAGAGCCTATGGATAACAGCTCCTAAGCATCTGTTTGTTCTTTGCTTAGCCCCTATGTAACAGCAGGACTGGATGGCCTTTTCCCAAGCGGGTACTTGGTACAAGGGATCTGAAAATGCTCTGAAGAACTAATTTTTTTTAAATAATGGTTATCAATGAACTGGAAGAAAATGTAAAATCGCTGCTAATAAAATTTGTGGGTTACAAAATACTGGCAGAGTGATATGATGACGACAGGGCAGTCATACAGCGTGATCTGGATCACTTGGTACGCTGGACCCATTCAAACAAAACCAGTTTTAACAAAGCCAAATGCAAGGTCATCTACCTAGCAACAAAGCATGCAGGCCACACCTACGGAATGGGGACCTGTATCCAGGAAAGCAGTGACTCTGACAAAGATGGGACATACTGGATAAGCCGCTCAGCGTGCGCTCCCAGTGCAATGCTGTGGTGAACAGGGCCGAAGCCCTCATTAGATATATGAAGAGTAGTGAGTAGAGTAGGGAGGTGAGACAGCATCAAGTTTTTGTGTTCACATTTCAAAAAGATGTTGAAAAAGAGGAGATGGGGGAGCAAAGAGCCATAAAATGTTTTGAGGGCTGGAGAAAAATGCCTTCCTGTGAGCTATTGAAAGAGTTCAATCTGTTTAGCTTGTCAAAAAGAAGGCTGAGTGGTCACTTCGTTGAAGTGCCTTCATGGAGACAAAATATCGGGTATATAAAGGGCTCTTTAATCTCACTGAGAAAGGCATAACAAGACCTAGTGGCTGGAAGGTGAAAACAGACAAATTCATATTAGAAATACGGCACAAATATTTAACACTGAAGATGAATCACCATTGGAACACTCTATCAAGGGAAGTAGTGGATTCTCCATCTCTTGATGTCTTCTAATGAAGACTAGATGCCTTTCTGGTATGTGCTTTGGTCAAAAACTAGCTATTGTGATATACAGGATGCTTGTGATAGGCAGGCGGTCAGATTAGATGCCCTAATGGTCCCTTCTTGCCTAAAGTCTACTAATCTATGAAAAACTGACTGTGGCATACTGAGCAGACTCTGATGCTTTACTGTGTAGCTGGCTTGATCCCCAACTCAACAGTTGAGTGGGGTGAGCTAGGGGAAGCAATTCAAACATCCAAAGAAGCAGGGGCAGGACATCAGCCTTGCAGGGAAGGGGTGGGTGTGGCAGTGACATCACAAAGGCTCGTGGCAGGACCTCAGCCTATTCGTCAATGGTGGTGGGGAGGCAGTGACCTCACAGAGAGACCCTGACATCAGCCAGGCAGCACAGAGGTGCAGGGCAGGGGCAACCTCAGAGACCCCTGTGGCTTTGCTGCATCAAGTCTCCTTCTCAAGGTCTCTCCTTGAGAACGGAGAGAGAATTAGGATTCACATATGTGAGTATGAGGAGGAACCTCTTTGGAGTTTTCTCCTTTCCTACTACTGATTTTGTAGTCCCTGTTTAGAAGATAAGAGCCTCAGAGAGGTCCAGAAACTGTTCAGTCTGATCCACCAGGTGCTGGCTGAATTCTAGGCATAGAAATTAAGGTGGCAGAATTTTATTTCCTACCTAGGACTATGTCCCTTAGAATCGCTGGGGACATTGAGGTTTCTCCTTTTTCCCTCCCTCCTTTCTCTTCTTCTCTTGCTTCTTTTTACCCTTTACCCTGCTTCCCTCCCTCCACCAAGAGGTTTGTGTTGGGGGTGCTGGGAACTTCTTTCATTGTGGGAGGCCCTCACAAAGAGGTGGGGCTGCAATAGTGCTCTGAGATTGATCTCCTCTGGTCGTGACCTGGGCCATCCTTTGGGACCCCTCAGCCTCCCACCTCTAAGAGGCTCAATGCTGATTGGCCGAGCAGCAGGCTATTGACAGGGAGGACTCAGGTCCTTTTGGTCTCTTTTAAGACCAAGCAAATAAGTCATAGCCTATCATGTATTTGATTAATCTTGCTGCTTCTCTCCAATAATTGTCTCTGTGCAGTTCATGATTCTCTCTAATGTTCTCGTTTTTCTAAAATACTTGTTGAATAATGACTATGAACAGCGGTTGGTCTGTACCTCACTTGAGAGCACTTTATTTATTCTAATCAGTCAATGTATCCAAAGGGGCTTGCCAGGGGCAGGACTTCAGCCTTGCAGGGGAGTGGTGGGTGTGGCAGTGACATCACAAAGGCCTGTTTCAAGACCTCAGCCTATTGGGCAAAGGTGGTGGGGAGGGAGTGACCTCACAGACAGACCCTGATATAAGCTAGACAGGACAGATGTGCAGGGCAGGGGTAGCCTCAGAGACCCCCATGGCTTTGCTGTAGCAAGTCTCCTCCTCAAGGTCCCTCCCTGAGGACAGAGAGAGAATTAGGATGCACGTACATGAGCATGAGGATGAACCTCTTCGGAGTTTTCTCCTTTCCTACTACTGATTTTGCTAGAAAATGAATGTCCCTGTTTAGAAGGTAAGAGCCTCAGAGAGGTTTGGAGCCTGTTCAGTCTGATCCACCTGGTGCTGGCTGAATTCTAGGCACAGAAAACACTGGGTTAAGATGGCAGAATTTGATTTCCTACATTGGGGTTTGTACTTTTTGGTTTCCCTTTTCCTCTTTCCCTCCTTCCTTTCTCTTCTTCTCTTGCTTCTTTCCCTGCTTCCCTCCCTCCACCATAGAGGTGGGCGGGGGAGGGGGGTTGCTCTTATTGGAGGCCACCCTCACAAAGAGGTGGGGCTGGAATAGTGCTCTGAGAGTGATCCCCTCCGGTGGTGACCTGGGCCATCCTTTGGGACATCTGGTGAGACCCTTCAGCCTCCCACCTCTCAGAGTCTCAATGCACATTGGCCAGGCAGGAGGCTATTGACAGGGAGGAGAAGTTTCTCCAGTTTTCCTAACTCTGACCCATGGCTCTTTCTTCCTTGGCAGGCTCTGCACAAGCTCTTGGCAGACCTCCTGGATGCTGTGCTGGGGAACTGTCTGGCAGAGTCCCCAGACACAGACGGGCTCCAAAACATCTTGGAGGTGAGCATGAGGAGGAAGGGTAGGGGGCAGTTTTACCTTAGCACTGCGGAGGACTGGAAAGGAGAGATTGGACGATCCATTTTCCAATCTGTCTCCTAGCCTGCACCCCAGTGGGCCATCCTTGGTCAGGGCAGTCAGTGCAATGCTATGTTGGGCCCTTCCTCCTTCAGGGACAGGGGAAGGAGCTGGGACTTCAAGCCAGGGCTCTGCCTGGTTCTGTTGAGCTGTAACGACAGGGCTCTGTGATGACTTGGGGCATGAGAGCCTCATACTCCTTCCCCCACACACACACACATTAGATCCAGGAGATGGTCCTCAGGGAAGAGTCACTGGCTCCTTCCTAGAGAACCAGAAGGATCCCCAGGGAATCAGCCCTTCTCTCCTATGGGCACTGAAATTCTAGGTGGGGATTGTCCTGACAGTCATTCCCTTCATCCAGCCAGGATTTTAGAGTCTGGGAGCAGCAAAGCGTCTGTCTCCATCCTGACAAGGTGTTCACAAATCAGGAGTTCAGAGAGGTTGGGACCAGCCCCGACACCAAACATTGTCACAGTCTAGAGAGACAAAGACAAGTTGTGACCTGCAGGATACACACATGGTCCTGGGTGCAACAATCACCTTTTAAAGCGCCATGATCAATTAATCAGATATTTCACCCTGAGCATGTCTCTCAGAACCCTGGGGGGTGGGAAGGGATTCATTTACATAGCATGTGAACTTGCCATTGATCCTGACCTGCCTCCTTCCCCCACAGCATGTCAACTTCTGGATCGAGTCCAGAGTGTCCCAGGAGAGAGCCAGGGCCATAAGGAGCAGCACAGCCCTGCTCTGATTCACCATCACCCTCCCTGAAATTGATGTAAGTGACCTCTGACCCCAGCTTCCTGACTCCAGGCTTAGATGGGCTGGCTCCGACAGGCTGTAGTATCTGCTACTGCAGGGGCGGTAGGTTCGAGAGTTCCCATAGGGGACACAGAATCAGAACAGGGAATGAGATAAGCTTCAGTTAAGTTCTTCTTTTCCTGGTTCAGTGGTGACTCTGGGCCTTTAAGGGGACCATGGTCCATACCTTGCTCCAGCCAGCGTTGTGCCTGGCCTTGGGTCCCTTCTTGCCATCCTGGAGCAGCTGGGGATGCTCCTCTCCCCCAGTGTCTCCTCCAGAGGGATTCGGGGGAGGGGGGAGACTCCTGGCCCAGGGGAGACTGGGAGCTGATGGTAAATGCTGATGGAGCCCCCTCTCCTCTCCCTTCCATTAGAACTCAGCACAGTTCCACAAGACAGGGAACCTCATGGCTCAGCTGGGTCTGTACATTAGTGACCCAGCTAAGGACATCAGCCAGCACATCTGTACATCAGTGACCTAGTCAAGGATATCAGCCAGCAGGCCAGGGAGGGTATTTTCTGGCTCTACCAACTGCTGCTGCACCAGAGAGGTAAGGAAACCTAGCTGGGAAATGGGACCCAATAAAAGAGTGACACTGACAAGCTGGGCAATGAGACCCCTGAAGAAATGAGCCTCCTCCCATCTGAGACTGATCCCAATTGGGTAATCGGACGCCCTGCACTGCCCAAATCTGCCAGCTCTTCTGAGATTGACCAAAGCTAGATAAATCTGTCTCTCTCCTTCTCCTCCTACCCAATTTAGGATCAACCCTCCTCCCCAGGCACCCAGGATACTCCACCCACTAGAGGGAGCCCTGCTATTCTGTTGGACCAGAAGTGCAGTGAGGGTTCTTCCCACTGTGTAGCCCCAATGGGAATGGAACAACACAGGCACTGAAACCAGAAAGAGAAATCGGACAAAGAGAAGCTGCCAAGGAACAGCTGTCATGGGAAAACTGAAGGAATGGAGGCAGGGGCTCACTGTATAGTGCGGCAGGGGTTGGCACTGGAGGTCACTAGAGAGGAAGACAAGAGTCCATCCCAGGGTTCCAGTTACCATTAATCCCCCCCTGATTCCTGGGGGCACCCAAGTCTCTGACAAGTTCTTGTTCTCTTGAGGCAGGAGGACATCACAGCCAAGATGATGCGCCAGCTCCACACCATCCATTCCTTTCGCCAAGCCCCTGAGGCACTGCAGGGGCTGCGCCGCTTAGGACACCTGTGATGGGTTGTATAACCCCACGCTGGGCCAGGAGGAGTTAGAGAGCAGTCCTGGGCTGCTGTGATCCCACCCCACCACACCTGCAAGAACCTGCTCAAGCTGGAGGAGAAGTTTAAAAAGGAGCCTGTCATGGGATGTATGTACCCCTGCGCTAGCCCAGCAACCGATGGATTAATACAGGCACTGCCAGCTACTGCTGACTGGCATGCTAACAGCAGCTGGAAGGATACAAGGGATGGGAGCAGAAGGCCAGGGCAGCTAAAGAGGAGTGAGGAGGCAGGACAAAGGAACTCCTGTCAGCAGACTGCTAGAGAGCTGCCCAGGGATATCACTCCAGAAAGGGGTGAACAGGCCAACAGACTGAAGAGCCTAGAGAGGCCTGAAGGAAGGTAGGAAGCAGCTCAGGGCACTGTAAACCCTGACTCTCCTTCTCTAGCTTGAGGGCCCTTAGCTGGACCCGGTGGGTGGTGGGGCAGGCCTGGGTTCCCCTGCTAATCCTCCTGATGGACCTGGGAACAGAGAGGATGTCGTTTGCACTGACGCCCCACCTCACAGAGCCAGACAGCTCAGAATGGGGAGAAACAGCAGAGAACAAGAGACTTACCTCTAGAGATCCTGAATAAGGGTGCGGCAGGCGTCTGGGCTGCAGGAGAGATTGCGCTAGGAGCAGCTACCCCAGTCCTGTGAAGAGGGGCTAGCCTTTCCCTAAGACTACAGAACCCTTTGATCTAACTTCTGGAGGATCATTTGACTGCCCAGTGGAGAGAGAAGGCCTGGGCTCCCGTACTAACCACACATTTCATGGAGGGGACATAGACTCTTTTTCCCTTCTTGGAGAGGAGGAGAGGGCAGAAATATTATAAGCCCTGAGCAAAACGTGTGCCACTCATAAGTGACCAGAAGTGGGTTGAAGACTTTCTTTTATGGGGATGTTGGACTGTATACATTTTGTTGGACTCTGTTAACCTGGAACTCAACTGGTGAACAGGCTGGAAGGCCAAGGCCTCAGATCCTCATCACTAGGGCCCTACCAAATTCATGGTCCATTTTGGTCAATTTCACAGTCATAGGAATTTAAAAATCATAAATTTCATGATTTCAGCTATTTAAATTTGAAATTTCTCAGTGTTGTAATTCTACAGGTCCTGACTCAAAAAGGAGTTGTGGGTACGGGGTGTTGTGGTACTGCTACCCTTACTTCTGCCTTCAGAGCTGGACAGCTGAAGAGCGGCAGCTGCAGGTCGGGATCCCAGCTCTGAAGGCAGATCCGCTGCCAGCAGCAGTGCAGAAATAAAGATGGCACAGTATGATATTACCACCCTTACTTCTGCGCTGCAGCCTGCACAGCTGGGCCCTCAGTAAGCAGCCGCCACTCTCCAGCCACCCAGCTCTGAAGGCAACAGCACAAGAGTAAGGGTGGCATGGTATGGTATTGTCACTTACTTCTACACTGCTGCTGGCGGGGTGCTTCCTTCAGAGCTAGGTGCCAAGCCAGCAGCCACTGCTCTCTGGCCGCCCAGCTCTGAAAGCAGTGCAAAAACAAAAGTTGCAATACTGTGACCTCTCTAAAATAACCTTGCAACCCCCCTGCAACTCCCTTTTGGGTCAGGACCCCAAATTTGAGAAACTCTGGTCTCCCCCATGAAATCTGTATAGCATAGGGTAAAAGCACATAAAAGATTTCATTGCGGGGAGACCAGATTTCACAGTCCATGATGCATTTTTCATGGCTGTGAATTTGGTAGGGCCCTACCCATCACTGAGCCCCGTTGATCCCACGCCTTCTGTTATCCCCATTTGAGCTACTATATGGGAGGCAGCCCCACAGGATCCTAGATCTCCTCCACGAGACATGGGAGGAGACAGACCCAGGAACAACCAATGTGGTACAATACATGTTCTGTTTGAGGGAAAACTTGGAGACACTGCAGGCTTTCTTGAGAGAGAACTGAAATCTCAGTAGAACCATGAATGAACCTACAATAATGGGGCCAGGATGTAAAAATTTAAGCCTGGTGCTTGTGTTTGTTGTTGCTGCCAATCTTGAAGTCAAAACTTCTGGCCAAGTGGCACGGATCATTCAAGGTTGTAAAAAGGGCAAGGGCAGTTGATTATCAAATCTGCCATCCAGGGAAGAGAAAAGAGACACAGGTGAACCTGTGAACCTGCTGAAGGCTTGAAAGGACCAAGAGGGCCTCCTCATATGTCTTTTCCACCAGCACCTGAGCTCAGCCCACAAGCGCCCTTAATTCAGGACTCTGGCTTCAACAGAAACAGCAAATACAATGGAGAACAAGTATCAGAGGGGTAGTCGTGTTAGTCTGAATCTGTAAAAAGCAACAGAGGGTCCTGTGGCACCTTTGAGACTAACAGAAGTATTGGGAGCATAAGCTTTCGTGGGTAAGAACCTCACTTCTTCAGATGCAAGTAATGGAAATCTCCAGAGGCAGGTATAAATCAGTATGGAGATAACGAGGTTAGTTCAATCAGGGAGGGTGAGGTGCTCTGCTAGCAGTTGAGGTGTGAACACCAAGGGAGGAGAAACTGCTTCTGTAGTTGGATAGCCATTCACAGTCTTTGTTTAATCCTGATCTGATGGTGTCAAATTTGCAAATGAACTGGAGCTCAGCAGTTTCTCTTTGGAGCCTGGTCCTGAAGTTTTTTTGCTGTAAGATGGCTACCTTTACATCTGCTATTGTGTGGCCAGGGAGGTTGAAGTGTTCTCCTACAGGTTTTTGTATATTGCCATTCCTGATATCTGACTTGTGTCTATTTATCCTCTTGCGTAGTGACTGTCCAGTTTGGCCAATGTACATAGCAGAGGGGCATTGCTGGCATATGATGGCATATATAACATTGGTGGACATGCAGGTGAATGAGCCGGTGATGTTGTAGCTGATCTGGTTAGGTCCTGTGATGGTGTTGCTGGTGTAGATATGTGGGCAGAGTTGGCATCGAGGTTTGTTGCATGGGTTGGTTCCTGAGTTGGAGTTGTTATGGTGCGGTGCGTGGTTGCTGGTGAGAATATGCTTAAGGTTGGCAGGTTGTCTGTGGGCGAGGACTGGCCTGCCTCCCAAGGTCTGTGAAAGTGAGGGATCATTGTCCAGGATGGGTTGTAGATCATTGATGATGCATTGGAGAGGTTTAAGCTGGGGACTGTAGGTGATGGCCAGTGGAGTTCTGTTGGTTTCTCTTCTGGGCCTGTCTTGTAGCAGGAGGCTTCTGGGTACACGTCTGGCTCTGTTGATTTGTTTCTTTATTTCCTTGTGTGGGTATCGTAGTTTTGAGAATGCTTGGTGAAGATCTTGTAGGTGTTGGTCTCTGTCTGAGGGGTTGGAGCAGATGCGATTGTACCTCAGTGCTTGGCTGTAGACGATGGATCATGTGGTGTGACCAGGGTGGAAGCTGGAGGCATGAAGGTAGGCATAGCGGTCAGTGGGTTTTCGGTAAAGGGTGGTGTTAATGTGGCCATCGCTTATTTGTACGGTGGTGTCTAAAAAGTGGACCTCCCATGTAGATTGGTCCAGGCTGAGGTTGATGGTGGGGTGGAAGCTGTTGAAATCATGGTGGAATTCTTCCAGGGTCTCCTTCCCATGGGTCCAGATGATGAAGATGTCATCAATATAACGTAGGTAGAGAAGGGGCATGAGTGGACAAGAGCTGAGGAAGCGTTGTTCCAGGTCAGCCATAAAAATGTTGGCATATTGTGGGGCCATGTGGGTGCCCATAGCGGTGCCACTGGTCTGGAGGTATATATTGTCATCATATTTGAAATAATTGTGCCTGAGGATAAAGTCACAGAGCTCAGCAATAAGTTGTGCTGTGTCATCATCAGGGATACTGTTCCTGCTCGCTTGTATTCCATCTGTGTGTGGGATGTTTGTGTAGAGAGCCTCTACATCCATAGTGGCTAGGATGGTGTTTTCTGGGAGGTCACCAATGCATTGTAGTTTTCTCAGGAAATCTGTGGTGTCACGGAGATAGCTGGGAGTGCTGGTGGCATAGGGTCTGAGTAGGGAGTCCACATATCCAGACAGTCCTTCAGTGAGAGTGCCAATGCCCGAGATGATGGGGCGTCCAGGATTTCCAGGTTTGTGGATCTTAGGTAGTAGATAGAATAATCCCGGTCGGGGCTCTAAGGGTATGTTGATTTGTTCCTGTGTTAGTGTAGGGAGTGTCCTGAGTAGATGGTGCAGTTTCTTAGTGTATTCCTCAGTGGGATCTGAGGAAAGTAGCCTGTAGAATTTGGTATTGGAGAGTTGTCTGGCAGCCTCCTTCTGGTAGTCAGACCTGTTCATGATCACAACAGCACCTCCTTTATCAGCCTCTTTGATGATAATGTCAGGGTGGTTACTGAAGCTGTGGATGGCATTGCGTTCTGCACGAATTAGGTTATGAGGCAAGCGATGTTGTTTTTCCACAATTTCTGCCTGTGCACGTCGGCGGAAGCATTCTATGTATAGGTCCAGACTGTCATTTCGACCCTCAGGAGGAGTCCATGTGGAGTTCTTCTTCCTGTGTTGTTGGTGGGAGGGTATCTGTGTATCAGTGCGCTGTTCAGTGTTATCTTGAAAACCTTAAGCATATTCTCATCAGCAACCACGCACCGCACCATAACAACTCCAACTCAGGAACCAACCCATGCAACAAACCTCGATGCCAACTCTGCCCACATATCTACACCAGCAACACCATCACAGGACCTAACCAGATCAGCTACAACATCACCGGCTCATTCACCTGCATGTCCACCAATGTTATATATGCCATCATATGCCAGCAATGCCCCTCTGCTATGTACATTGGCCAAACTGGACAGTCACTACGCAAGAGGATAAATAGACACAAGTCAGATATCAGGAATGGCAATATACAAAAACCTGTAGGAGAACACTTCAACCTCCCTGGCCACACAATAGCAGATGTAAAGGTAGCCATCTTACAGCAAAAAAACTTCAGGACCGGACTCCAAAGAGAAACTGCTGAGCTCCAGTTCATTTGCAAATTTGACACCATCAGATCAGGATTAAACAAAGACTGTGAATGGCTATCCAACTACAGAAGCAGTTTCTCCTCCCTTGATGTTCACACCTCAACTGCTAGCAGAGCACCTCACCCTCCCTGATTGAACTAACCTCGTTATCTCCATACTGATTTATACCTGCCTCTGGAGATTTCCATTACTTGCATCAGAAGAAATGAGGTTCTTACCCACGAAAGCTTATGCTCCCAATACTTCTGTTAGTCTCAAAGGTGCCACAGGACCCTCTGAATGGAGAACAAACTCACCTAACCTACCATCGTGTGGATACAAATATGAGGAAAAAGGCCCCTGAGAATCTACAACCCCTTAGGCAGAAGTTGTGGGAAATGGTCTGCCAGAAACTGTTGGCCATGTTGGGCTTCAGGATCATTGGGAAATATCCTAGTGCAGCCTATCTCAAACTGGGGGTCCTAACCCAAAAGGGGGTCTCAAGGCTAGTGGGAGGGGGTCAGGGGTAGGGTCACAATATGTCCAGGTTTTCCCGGACATGACCTCTTTTTTTTGTTCTCCGATGTCCCTCCAGGCAGATTTTGGAAATATGAAAAAATGTCTGTGATTTTTTTCCTTGCCTTCAAAGCTGGGTATCAGGAGAGCAACAGCCTATGGCTGGGCAAGCAGCTTGGATGGTAGCACTGCCACCAGCAGAAATGTAGAAACAAGGGTGGCATGGTATGGTATTACCACCCTTCTTTCTGCTCCGCTGCTTGTAGCAGTGCTGCCTTCCAAGCTGGGTGGCCGGAGAGCTGCAGCCACTGGCCGGGCACTCAGCTCAGATGGCAGCACTGCTGCTAGCAGCAGGGCAGAAGCTAGGATGGCATTGTATGTTATTGCCACCCTATTGCCACTGCTGGTGGCGATGATGCTGCCTTCTGAGCTGGGTGGCCACAGAGCAGTGGCTGCGGCTGAGTGCCCATCTCAGATGGCAGTACCACTGCCAACAGGAAGCACAGAAGGAAGGGTGGCATGGTGTAGTATTGCCACCCTTCCTTCTGCACCACTGCTGGCGGTGGCTCTGCCCTCCAATCTGGGTGGCCAGAGAGTAGCAGCCGCTGACCGAGTGCCCAGCTCAGACAGCCATGCCACTGCCAGCAGCAGCACAGAAGGAAGGGTGTGATTGTATGGTATTGCCACTCTTCCTTCTGTGCCACTGTTGATGGCAGCTATGCCTTACAAGCTGGATGGCCAGAGAGCACAGACACCTGGCTCAGAACCCAGCTCCAGCTGTCCAGCTCTGAATGTAATAAAAGATCATGGACATTTTCTTCAGATTTCCAAAATCTGCCCGGAGGGAGATCGGAGAACCAAAAAAGAAGTCATGTACGGGAAAACCCAGCTGTATGGTGACCCTACTCACAATCCCCCTACATTTCGCACAAGTTCCATGAAAATGGTCATAGATTCTCAGGAAAGTTTTTCATATTTCAAATATCTTCCTGGATGGAGATCAGAAGACCTAAAAAAAAAAGAGGTCATGTCTAGGAAAACCCAGATGTATGTTACCCCTATCAAAACATCAGCACCCCTGACATTAAGTGTCCAGCTATTTATTTGTACATAGTTGTGTATAAAGCCACAATCCTTGGACAATGTTATGATTATTGCCACAATCAAAAAGGCTTCCAGATCCTCAAAGTGTATCCCGTTGTCTATTTTTTATTTCAGAAAATATGTGTAAGCAGGGTCTGAATGGATGCTTCCCTGACAGCTAGCTGGGTGGGGAAGAGACTATGGGTGTGTTTATGTAAATAGTTTTCTCCTGCTCTGATTACATATTCATCATTTATAGCTGGGTCAAAGGATCAACTTTGGTTGGTGTTGGGTACAAATGACTTTAGTCCTGAATGCAGGGGTAGTGAAATATGGTTACCAATGTTGTAATTATTGTAGGAATACAGAAAAGCAGGATTGTTCTTAACCTGCCACAAATGAAGGTGCAGAGACAGGTCAGGCATGTGAAAGGGACTTTTGGGTTGCTGGACTTAAGAACCTGAGGGGAAAAGGACGCTGCCCAACCTACTTGCCGGTGGGTCTTTTACTCATGGTTTATGTTTATGAACCCTGTTTGCGGTGTTTCCCCAAATTAATGCCGAGTTACTTCCCTCCTTTTATTAAAAGTTTATTTTCTACACTTGGACTCTGTGCTTGCAATTGGGGAAGTATTGCCTCTCAGAGGCACCCCCGGGTGGTGTGTAATTTTCCCAAGTTTCCTGGGTGCAGGCTCAAGCCGGTTCTGTGGTGTATCAATGGAAAGGAACCCCTAGATATTGAACCCAGCCCTGGTTGCTGCTGGCTCCACCTGGCAGAAGGGTTACATACATTTCTTAAATGTCAATATATTTATTCCTGAAGGGTGTTACTTTACACTTTTTGAGAGGTTTTAGAGCCTTTGACTGCAGGGATAATGGTTACATGCTTCATTTAGTGCTCCTATGAGTCTGTACAGTAATTTACTATCACTTTTTTGGGGGGGGAGTCCATCACAGCCTGAAATATTTTCAAAGGAGGGCTTTAATGCATACCACACACTGGACAAGAGAGGGTTAATCCCATGTTATGGATGGTGGAAATCCCACCCCTCAGACTGTACTGGGCATGCTCCAACTGCTGCCTCAGTATAAAAGGGAGCAGCCCTGCTCATTCAAGGTGGAATGAAGGAGGGGAAGGATCTTTGGTGAAGGCTCTAGCTGAAGTACTGTCACAGCCATTACCTGGAGATCCTGAGAGTTGGACTGGAAGTCTATGGCCAATGGAGCCCCAGGGAATCATCCATGCTGATGAGCCCAGAGACCCTGATACTCAACTGCAGCTTCTGGAAGCATGGTAGGAAGTAACCCAGGGAGAGTGCATGAGTGGTATCTCCCACCCAAGTGAAGTCAGTGTGTTTCAGAGGGGTTCCCCACTGACTCTGTGGTGGACCACTCTGCCAACTGTTAGAGCCCAGGGTCAGGCCCTGGGTGGGCCAGGGCCCCCCTACCTGGACTGCTGCCCCCCCCCCCGGTAGTGGCCCCCTGGGTACTGGCCATGAGGTTGCACTGTCCCTTGTCTGTGGGCTGTTATATGGACTCAGGCTACTAGGCTGCGCTGCCCTGAGTACAAGGGCTGCTGCAAGTGACTCTGGCTGTTAGTCTGTGCTGCCCTGAACACAGGAGCTTTTGTAATTTACTCTGGCCCCTAGGCCACACTGCCCTGTGTCTGTGGCAGTTATATGGACTCTGGCTGCCAGGCCGCACTACCCTGAATGCAAGGGCCTCTGTAATTGATTAGGCCGCACTTTCCCGACCCTAAGGGCAGCCATATTGTGTCTGGTCGTGCCACTGTCAGCCTAAAGACTGTCAGGTAGACTGCAACCGTGGCGGTATCACAACCCCACCATGCTCCAAATGAGGGGCATACCACACGACAGGGGCCCTGTAAAATAAGTTTGCGATCCCCTGCCTTAGACACTGCTTTAGCTGAATTCAATAAGGAAAATACATTGGCTCTGTGATGGGATGTCACCCCAGGGGTGCACTCTAGGAGCTATGGGAAACACTGTGCTCCTCTAAGACACACAGCTGAGGTGGCCCTATTTTCACACGGCTTGGTTGGAGACACAGCCAGCCTCACCAGGCCCAGTTATCACCCAACACGACAACATGTGGCACCACTCACCCAAACTGAGCTACCTAAGTGCAAACAGCAGACACCAGTCAATTTCCCAGCTCCTTGGGCATGCATGCCCCCATTGGAGTACAAACCCAAAATTATACCATCTTGCACTGCACAGGGGTTTGTACAATGTAAACTCATAAATAGTTCGCTCTCCTCTCGATGTGGGAAAGAGATGCAACAAGCCTGTGTTAACCAAGCTGAGATTTTTTTCCCCCAGACACTTCACTCAAAGGCACACTGGTTTAGATAAAGCAAAAAAACCAAATTTTTTACTACAAAAAGATAGATTTTAAGTTCTTATAAGTGATAGCAAACAGATCAAAGCAGATTACCTAGTAAATAAACTAAACCACAAACTAAGCCTAAAATACTAGAAAGATTGGATATAAATCGCAATTTATCACCTTGGCTGATGCTACAAGCAGTCCACCAGGTTTCCATACACAGGCTAAAAATCCTTTTAGTCTGGGACCAGCACTTCCCCTAGGTCAGGCTTTGTTTTTCAGATGTTTCCAGGAGTGTCCTTGTGTGGGGAGTGAGGCCTCTAGACAAGGTAACACCCCACTTTATATAGCTTTACTATTTGGTGGGAGTCCTTTGTATCAAAGGTAGTTTTCAGACCAGTTTGTGGAAAAATACAGGTTCCAAAATGGAGGTCAGTGTCATGTGGGCAGTCACATGCCCCTTGCTGAGTCACAGCAGACATTACTCATGGGCTGTCTGAAAGTTTCACCAGAAGGTTAAGCTCTTCCATGTCCCATTGTCTTTGCTGATGGGCCATCAGCACTTTCTAGCTTCTTCATTGTTGTACCTGAAAGGCTAGCTGTAGGTGTTTTCCAGAGTAAGCACATTTGAAATATAGATACATAGTCAATATTCATAACTTCATATACAAAAATGATACATGCATACAACTAGAAATCATATTCAGCAAATCATAAATTTTCCATAGACACCTGAGAAGACATATCTTGTACAAAATGCAATATGTCATAATTAGATCAATTATACAACTATGAAGAATATGAGGTGCAGTTTCACAGGCTTTGTCAAGGTTATTGGCCCAATAATTTACTAAGACAAAGTACATACGAAACCAAATTAATGGTTGTATTAATTACTTTGCTGGACACTGTGCTGCTTAGTAAATTTTCAATATCTAGAGTGGTGTCTTTGTTCTTCCAGTGACAGAGGCTGGGTGTTCCCAGCAATAATAACAGGGAATTGAGAGAGGGTTCAGAATTCACAGATGAGTACTTCTCCTCGGTATTGTACACAGTGTATGATTCAAATCATTTTATTTTGCAGCTATGTAGCAAAACTCCGCTTGAATGAGAGAATTTCCTGTTACCTAGATGAGCAAAAACTCTGGCGTAGTCAATCTTATAATGCCCAATTTTTCTCCCATCGAAGTCAAAGGTGCAACTTCCAATACACCCCTCATTTGTGTGTGTGTGCGTGAGCATACATGTGTGCAGATAGATCTAATGAGTCACCAATGAGTGACAGTGTTTCCAATAGACTCCAGCAGGGATTGGTTCTTGGCCCAATGCTATTCAATATTTTTCAATATGCAATGACCTGGAAGAAAATATAAAATAATTACTGACAAAGTAACAGATGACACAAAGTTTGGTGGGGTGGTAAATAACGATGAGAACGGAACACAGGTGTGATGATCTGATTCGCTTGGCAAACTAGGCACAATCAAAACACATCTTTTAATATATTTAATCAACCAAATATATAGATACAGATACCTGTGTATATACGCATGAGAAATCAGTCTGGCTTATAAAAGCTTCATAGCATGTAAATTATGCATGTCTGAAGCATAAATAGTTGATTGCTGTCATGCTATTTTGTAAGTATAGCTTGAAGTAGAACTGTCCTTATGCATTACCAAGTAATAAGCAGAGAGAATAAAGAATAGCAACTGCTTGCACAGCCCATTATACTACAGCCCAATGCTACTTGGGCACTGGGGCCACATTTTGACACAACAAACAGTTTTGGAATAAAGCTAGCATCCAGTTTTTGGCCATAGTCTTCAGTAACATCCTGTACTCATTACTTGAGGAAGGAAGCATTGCAATTCCTTTTTTCCAAACCTTTGTCTGGAAGTTCAATGCTTCTGATGGAGTGGTCTTTAGTCACTAGGAACTAAATCCTCAAAGGTATTGAGGTACCTAACTCTCACTGAAATTAAAGGAGTTAGGCACTTATGTACCTTTGAGGACCTGCCCATGTGGATCCCAGTGCAGAATTGATTCCTTTCTGCCTCATTTACAAAATGTAAGATGATCTAGTGGTCTGAACACTCGACTGAGCGCCAGGAGCCCTTGAGTTCTAATCCTTCCTCTGAAATTAACTTCTTCTGTGGTCTTTAGCAACTCAAAGACTCTGTTTCTTGGTTTCCCCAGATGGAAAAGTTGGACAATTGTGTTTCGCTTCTAATAGTGTGAGGATTAATTCATTAATATCACTTAATTACTTTTAAATCCATGAATAGAAGCCAAAGCACTTGAATGAAGCCAAAGGTGTAACAAAGTGACTCGCTAATGGGGAATGGCTGCTGTTAGGAAAAAATAAAAATATCAATAACTTTTAAAGGAGTATCAAAAAGTTATTGTATGACTTTTATTACTATTGATTTGCATCTCAATAACATCTATAAATGCCAACAAAGACAGCACCTAGCACAATTGGACCTTGGTATGTATATACAGTAGCAGACAGCTGCCACCTCAAGGTGCTTAAACAATCTAAATAAATAGACAAAAAGTGGAAAGGTAAACAGTAGCACAGAGGGCAGAAGTGACTCACTCAAGGTCATACAGCAAGTCTGTGTCAGAGCTGGGAATATCACCCAGGTCTCCTGAATGCTCAGCAATGGTTTTATCCAGTAGACCATGCTGCTTTTCTAGTCATAGCTTTTTGCTTGTAATGAACTTAATCTGATTCCTAAGTTTCACAACAAGAAAAGGGCTGACATGCTAAGCTAGTCCCAGGCAGGCCCCCTTACTCATCTGCAGTACATTGTTCCTGTGTGTTTTCACTGGTATTATCTGCCTCCATAATTGAAATAGCTCTCTGGAGAAGTTACTCCAGGTGCTGATAGCTTTATGATTAATTGCAGTGGCAGCTTAGGGTACATCTACACTACAGCGGGGAGTCGATTTAAGATACGCAAATTCAGCTACGTGAATAGCGTAGCTGAATTCGACGTATTACAGCCGACTTACCCCGTTGTGAGGACGGCGGCAAAATCGACTTCTGCCGCTTTTTGTCGGCGGCGCTTACTACCACCTCCGCTGGTGGAGTTAGAGCGCCGATTCGGGGATCGATTGTCGCGTCCCAACGGGACGCGATAAATCGATCCCCGAGAGGTCGATTTCTACCCGCCGATTCAGGCGGGTAGTATAGACCAGGCCTTAGTCTCTGTGTGTACAGAGGCAGGGAAGGGCTTCTGTACACTTCCTCTCCTTCCCCCACCTCCCCCCTCCCCGCCCCCCGCCTGACTTATCCATTGTTTCTGTGGAAATCTGCCCGTTATGTCATGCAACCAGCAAGGAAACTCTGGGTAACTGAGTTCCAAAATCATCTGTGGCAGAAAATTCATCAGTGCAGTCTATAATGTACTGGTTTTTTAAATGCAGTAAATATCTGCCAGAGGCCTGCTGGGCATATTGAATCCTGAGATATGTAAGGAAAACACCGATCAGATGAGAGCTGAGACAGTGATGCAGACCAGCCTGCTGAACATGTCTGATGGGTTGTGTGATGGGGCATCCACCCCACACTGGCAAAGAAGGGATTAAGAGGTCTAGGGAGGCTGCTGGAGGAAGTGACAAATAGGAGGAGGGGCTGTGAGAAGCAGCCAATCCAGGCCCAGCATGCCCATATAAGAAGTGCCCCTAAATCTGGCCCGGATTGGTACCTTGATGTTAAAAGGTGCTACATCCTCAACCTGGGTAAAGAACTGTCACAATCTCAG
Organism: Trachemys scripta elegans; assembly: GCF_013100865.1. Lineage (NCBI taxonomy): Eukaryota > Metazoa > Chordata > Testudines > Emydidae > Trachemys > Trachemys scripta. The sequence continues at coordinate 258,730,183 of NC_048299.1, forward strand.
ATGCTGGGAATGTACAGCTGTAAGTCTCAGGAGACCAGGAAAAGAATAAGGTAATTACACAAAGATCAGGCTATCAAGAGTTTATGTAAACCACATTAAAAATAATAATCACCCATCAAATTAAAGTTTCAGTTAACGAATTGAAACTCATTTCAATCTACATATGGTAAAGAAATTCAAAGTGATTCCCGGTGACTTTAGTAGTATTCTTGTGTTAACAGTTTTCATGTTGGGGTTTCACTTCTAATTCACTTTCTTTCATTCATAGCATAATTTTCATTAGCTGCTGTAGTGATTTACATGTAAGCAGAGTCATGTTGGACTTTTGGGACTTTGGTGATGCTTGGGTTGCTGGTTTCAAGAACCAACAGGAAAGGACACAGCCCAATTTGCTGGGGTGGGTCTTCGCTCATGGTTTGGTCTATGAACTCTAGTTGTGGTGTTTTCCCAATTTAATGCTATGTCATTTACCTCATGTTATTAAACATTTTCTGCTACACTGAGGCTCTGTGCTTGCGAGAGGGGAAGTATTGCCTCTTCAAGGCACCCAGGGGTATGTGTAAGATTTTCCCAGGTCACTGGGTGGGGGCTCGAGCTGGTTCTGTGTCACGCTGTTGGGAGGGGATCCCTATGTACTGAACCCGGCCCTTGCTGCTATCAATTTGGCCTGGCAGAAGGGTTACATTTTTGGGGGCTCGTCCGGGATATCTGGGTCAGTAACCCTCGCAAGCACATCTTGGGTGATTCATTAACTTGGGAAAACCCAAAATCTTCTTGTTGTTTTGATCTGTTATATTTGTAAAAAAAATTACAGTTTGTATAATGGCCCTACACTTGCTAGAGGACTGGTGCAAGGGGATGAATATTAACCCTAGGAACTGTCTTCTGGTAACGAGGGTGCCAGAGGCGTTTGAGAGTGCAATAGAACCTATCTTAAGGGCATCCGCTGAGTACCTGAGTAAGTGCAAAATGTGTGGGCGCATGTTTGTGAGGGAGGAGGGGGCTTTTGCTGTACTGTGTGAGCTGCCAGCGGCTGTGGACCCTCTACAGGTTCCAGGCATGATAGCAGTGGAAGATGGTGAGTGGATGGTAATAACCACTGGGAGCCAGCCCTCCCCAGTCCCTGCCTCTGATGTAGAGGTTTTTAAAGAAAATGTCGGCCTTTTTGGGGAAAGACTTTGGCTTATATGCCAGGTCTGTTGGGCCTTGGAGTCCCACACCGGGAGACTGCTCCTTCACCTGATGAGTGGATGAAGGCTTTGGGGCAAGCATTAGAAAAGGTTATGTCACCCCACCCTGATTCAAGCCCCTATTGTAAACTGAGGTTGTTTTCTGGGGGTCCCACCTCAATACCTGGGGAGGAAGCATTTGAACCCTGGCTGGAACACACCACTGAAATGCTGCAGGAGTGAGCGGTGCCTGATGCTGAAAAGAGAAGACGACTAGTAGAGTACCTCAGGGGGCGAGCCCTAGATGTGACTCGCACCCTGAAGCTCAGTAACCCTGGGGTCAAGGTGAAGGACTGCCTAGAGGCCCTTGATCATGCCTTTGGGAGAACCAAGGACTCAGATGATGTCTATTGCAAGTTCCTCAATGCCAGGCAACAAAAGGGAGAGAAGGTTTCTGCCTATATCCAGAGGTTGGAGAAATTATTGCAGAGAGCCATCATGAGGGGAGCAGTGGCAGTTGGGCAAATGGACCGGACTAGATTGGCTCAGATTGTGAGAGGAATTCAATATCCGAACCCAATCCTTCTCCACCTCCGATTAAGAGAACGGCAAGACAATCCACCGAGTTACTCTCGGCTGATAAAAGAGGTCCGAGAGGAAGAAGAGAGGCAGGCAGCTGGCAAGGTTTGGGAGGTGCAGCCACACCCGGCGACTGGCACAACATCCATACAAACATCCAAGGCACTGATGGTGAATCCTCAAGAGGAACTTACCCAACGAGTGCAGGTCCTGACACAGAAAGTGGCTGAATTAGAGAATACCATCGATTCAGCAAATACTTCAAGGTACAAGGAACCCTCTGCTACCATGGTCCAGAAGACTACATTTAGAACCTCTGCCCCACCAAAGCAACAAGGGAAAGGACAATCCTTCTGCTACCGGTGTGGCCAGGGTGAGCACATTGCTGCAAGGTGTCAGAATGCAGAGAATCCCACGCTAGTATATCAAAAGCTGAGGACCACCTGGGGAAAGTCGGGAAACGCCCCAGGGCCTGGGAAGGGAGCTGCCTAGGCCTGCAGGGTGTGGAGGCTCCCCTGGAAAGAACCATGCAGCCCGAATCCCACCAGGATTGATAGGACCCTGAGCGGAGGTAACTGTAAAGGTTGAAGGGACAGAATGTAGAGCAGTGCTTGACACAGGATCCCAAGTGACTATCATATTCCAGTCTTTCTACCAGCAGCTGCTTAGGCATCTACCTATACGGCCCCTGACAGGGCTTGGCCTGTGTGGCCTCAGCATGGATGAATACCCCTATCAGGGGTATGTCATAGTACACTTGGAATTCCCAGAAGAGATTGCTGGGGTAAGACAGGAGGTGGACACTGCTGCTTTAATATGCCCTGACCCTAAAGGAGCCTCTGATGTGTCCGTGCTAATAGGGACCAACTCCAGCCTCTTTAAGGTACTCGCAGATTACTGCAGACAGCGAGCCAGGGACCAATATCTGAACACCTTGTGATACACACACACACACACACACACACACACACACACTGTGCCGCAGCCTACAGAAAAATTGAGGACACAAGAAAAGTGATGCCTGATTTGCCAGTGGGAGCATTGAGGTATGCAGGCCCGGTCCTCTTAGTGGTTCCTGCAGTGACAGAAAAGGAAGTGATTGTCATGAGTACCTGTCTAAAAGGCAGTAAGGGAACATTAGCAGTGGTAGAGCAGCTGACCGAGGGAGGGCTCCCAGAAGGAGTGCTGGTTCTCAGTGGAGTCATAACCCTACCTGCTGAAGCCCAGGAAGAAGTGACTATACTGATTGCTAATGAAACATGCTGTGATGTGTTTGTAAAACCAGAGCAGAAGATTGCAGATATCTTTGAGCCTGAAACCATTGTGAGACCCCAGTGTGACGCTGAAGGTCCAGTGATGGATCCTGCAAAGTTTGACTTTGGGGACTCCCCATTATCTGAGGAGTGGAAGGATCACCTGCGGAAGAAGCTTTGCGAGAGATCCAAGGTATTCTCACTGCATGAGTGGGGCGTGGGATATGCCAAAGGAGTGGAATACCACATCATGCTACAAGATCCCCGACCCTTTAGGGAGAGATCTAGGAGGATTGCTCTCTCTGAGATGGAAGGCGTACGCCATCATCTTCAAGAGCTGATCGCAAATGATATAATTACAGAGTCCCGAAGCCCCAACGCCTCTCCCATTGTGGTAGCTCGTAAGAAGAGTGGGAAAATCCGGATGTGTATTGACTACCGCACCCTAAACAGGCGCACTACAGTTGACCAATACACCATGCCTCGAGTACAAGATGCTTGGACTGTTTGCTGGGTTCTCTGTGTTGGATCTTCGGAGTGGATACTACCAGATCCCTCTGAGAGAAGAAGATAAGGAGAAGACAGCCTTCATCTGCCCGTTAGGGTTCTACCAGTTTGAATGCATGCCCCAAGGGATTTCTGGGGCACCTGCGACATTTCAACGTCTTATGGAGAAAGTCGTGGGAGACATGAACTTACTGCAAGTGCTAGTTTACTTGGATGACCTGATTGTGTTTGGAAGAACCTTGGAGGAGCATGAAGAAAGACTTCTTAAAGTGCTTGATAGGTTGGAGGCGTATGGTTTGAAGCTTTCAATTGACAAATGCCAGTTCTGCCGAACCTCAGTGAAGTATGTGGGTCACATCGTGTCCCAGGAGGGTCTGAGTACTGATCCCAACAAAATAGAAGCACTCACTACCTGGCCACGTCCAAGTAACTACAGGGAACTCAAGACCTTTCTTGGATTTAGTGGCTACTACCGCAGATTTCTGAACTACGCTACGACTGTAAAACCCCTGAATGATCTTACCAGGGGATGGCAGTCCAACAAGAACAAATCTAAGACCAAGAATAAGAGGAGGCCTCCTGTGCAGAGACACTATGGCCCCTTCGAACCATTTGGGCCACGGTGGGATGAGAGAGATGTGAGACGGCTTTTCAGGAACTCATTGCTCGCCTAACTCATGCCCCCGTCCTAGCCTTTGCTGATCCAAGCAAACCGTTTATCCTACATACTGATGCCAGTTTGGAGGGTCTGGGAGCAGTACTATACCAGGAAGTGGAAGGCGAACATAAACCCGTAGCCTTTGCCAGCCGAGGACTGTCTGACAGTGAAACTCGCTATCCCATCCACAAGCTGGAGTTCTTGGCCTTGAAATGGGCCATCACTGAGAAATTTCGAGACTAGTTGTATGGTGCTCAGTTCCAGGTGTGGACAGACAACAACCCATTGACTTACGTGTTAACAAGTGCTAAGTTGGATGCTACAGGGCAGAGATGGGTGGCCGCCTTGGCTAGCTATGAGTTCAGCATTCAATACTGATCAGGTAGAAGCAATGTAGATGCAGATGCATTGTCCAGGCGTCCGCAGGCACCTGAAGTTACTATGATACCCTTGGATGGAGTGAGGGCTATTTGCAGTGTGAGTCGCCGAGAGCTAGAGGCCCATGAGAGTCTTCATGGATGTGCTGCTGAAGCTTTGGGCCTGCCCCCTGAATGCGTGCCTTCTGCTTCCGTGAACTATATTGCATTGGACCAATCCCCCTTGCCCGTGCTCAATGTGGCTGACTGGCAAGAAGCCCAGTTGCAAGATATTGACATTCGTGATACACTACTTGCCAAAAGGGAGGGGCGAAGCCCAGCTGCGGTTGTCCCACCTAACCCAGAGGGTAAACTAATATTGAGAGAATGGACCAAACTAAAACTGATCCAGGGAGTGTTGCATCGAATGACCACCGACCCTTTACAAAAGCAACTAGCACAACTAGTGCTGCCAAGAGTACAGAGCCCTGGCCATGAGGGCCCTGCATGATGACTTTGAACGTTTAGGGATGGAGAGGACCCTGGAACTTCTTCGTAGTAGATTCTATTGGCCCCGGATGGCTGCAGATGTTCGTAGGAAATGTGAGACTTGCGCTCGATGTGTTCAAAGGAAAAAACTGCCCACGAGGGCTGCATATCTCAAGAACATCACCAGCACCCATCCTTTGGAACTGGTATGCATTGATTTCTTGTCTTTAGAAGTAGACAAGAGGAATATTGGGAACATTCTAGTAGTGACTAACCATTATACGCGATATGTGCAGGCATATCCCACGCATGATCAGAGGGCCACCACTGTTGCTCAAGTACTGTGGGGAAAAATATTTCACAGTTTATGGATTTCCAGCCCGGATACACTCGGATCAGGGGCGGGACTTTGAGAGTCACCTTCTGAAGGAGGCGCTGAGGATAGCGGGAATTAAAAAGTCTAGGACAACGCCTTATCACCTGCAAGGTGATCCTCAGCCAGAGAGGTTCAACCAAACCCTATTAGATACGTTGGGGACTTTGCGGCCAGAGCAGAAGGCAACTTGGAGCCAACATGTCGCATTTCTGGTGCACGCCTACAATGCCACAAAGAATGATGCTACAGGAGTCACCCCATATCCCTTAATTTTTGGGCGAGAACCAAGATTACCCATAGACCTGTGCTTTGGTGTATCAGAGGATGGAGATAGCTATGAAACTCATCAGCAATATGTATCCCGACTAAGAGAAAAGCTGCGGGATGCTTACCACTTAGCTACATCTGCGGCTCGGAAGAACGCAGACCGCAACAAACATTGATATGATGCTAGGGTACGTCTGCAAGAGCTCCAGCCGGGGGACAGAGTCCTGCTGTGAAATTTGGGTATTGCTGGCAAACACAAGATAGCTGACAGATGGAAGGCAATACCTTACTTGGTGATGGAAAAGCTAGGAGACCTGTCGGTCTACAAGATCAAACCTGAAGAGGGTCCAGGGCAGACAAAGACAATGCATAGAAACCTTTTGCTCCCTGTGGGGGAATTGGTAGGCACCCCTTATGAGATGGGCCACAACAGGGCAACTGGGCAGAACGAAGGTGCTGGACCAAAGCTGCCCTCCAACGTGGACAGCCAGCCCCCTGCAGCTAACTTACCCCTATGCAGCATATCCGAGAGTGAGTCTGAGGAGGAAGACACAACCATGGTGTATCCTGGGATGGAGACAAGATTTCAATCTCGATCAGCTGACTGAAAAGAGAGCTCCTCCTCTTCCGCCCTAAACCCCCTGGCAGAAGTATTTAGGCCCATTCCTGACACCCCTGAGCCACTGGTGGGACCCCCATGTGATGACACACACACACAGATTATTGGACAGTGGAGACATACAGGTGGAGGATGTCCTGGGCACCTTGGACCCGCCACTGTTAGAACTAGAAATGCAGGGGCCTATGCCAGTAGCCGAGGGGCCCTCAAAGGAAACCTCTCCATCCATCGTTCAAGAAGCTGTCCCCCCACTACGGCAACAGAGATTCTCAATAGACGAGACAGGGTAATAAGACCAGTAAAACGGTTGACTTATGATGCACCTGGGGTGACTAGTGAGGAACCAATACATTTAGCACATAGGCTTGTGGGCTATCTGAGGCCCTTTGGAGGGAACCAGTGAGTTGGTATAATAGGGAGTGTGATTTGTCGGAACCACAAATTCTCAGCTGCGGGGAGGATGTAAGCAGAGTCAGGATGAGCTCTACTCTGACATCTAGTGGTGAATTATGGCGAGTGTGGAAAAGAACTCCAGGGGCTGATCTTGTTTGCATAGGCACACCCACCCACCTGGCATGAAACAAGAGCAACTGAAAGTGGTTACTTTGGCTGGTGTGGGATCCCCAGTTTCACTGTTTATTGGGGCAGAAAGAATAAAGTTTTGTTACCCTGATTCTGTGAATCACAGCCAGTAGAACTGTTGTATGACAGAAGGACTCACCATTACCTAAGTAGCACTTGCTTGACAAGGGGCCTGGGTTACAACTCCTAGTGAATGGAGAGAGGTTGGGGGTAGGTATTTGTATCTGATGGTGTGGGCCCCTTTTATAAGCCCGAAACACCAATTGCACCTCCTCCTCTCTCCATTGTTGAATGTCAGAGCTAACTTTGATTCCATTAGGAGTCTAGTTACAGGCTGCTGAGCTGAACTCACTTCGGGCCAATAGTGCACCAGCACTAGGGCTCCCCTACTACTAGCTGAAATCACTAAGAGCTGAAATCACAAAAGAGCTAAAGTTACTAAGAGCTGAGATCACTGAGGCCGTGTTAACTAGTGGGGGAGCCTGAAGCTATATCGCTAAGCGGCTGGTGGAGCAGTTTGCGGGGACAGCTGGAGGAGCAGCTAGCAGAGCGGAGCCTTGCGGGGATGGTTGGAGCAAAGCCGAGCGGCTCACAGGTCGGTGAGCTGAGCGGAGCAGCTGGTAGAGCAGAACAGTTTGTGGGACGGCAGGAGTGGCTCACAGGACGGCTGGTGGAGTGGAGCGGCTCGTGGTGAAGGCTGTGGCGGAACCCCACGGAGAGGCGGCCGGTCGGCCTCGGATCACGTAAGGTACCCCTTAACACCCTGCGTGCCCCCCCCTTGAACTCTGGGGCTGCACTGACCAGAGACAGAGACTTTGGGGGTTGTTGGACTTGTGGGACTTTGGTGATTCTTGGGTTGCTGGTTTCAAGAACCAACGGGAAAGGACACGACCCAATTTGCTGGGGTGGGCCTTCACTCATGGTTTGGTCTATGAACTCTAATTGTGGTGGTTTCCCAATTTAATGCTATGTCATTTACCTCATGTTATTAAACATTTTCTGCTACATCGAGGCTTTGGGCTTGCAAGAGGGGAATATTGCCTCTTCGAGGTGCTCAGGGGTGTGTGTAAGATTTTTCCCAGGTCACTGGGTGGAGGCTCAAGCTAGTTTTGTGTCACGCTGTTGGGAGGGGACCCCTATGTACTGAACCCGGCCGTTGCTGCTATCAACTTGGCCTGGCAGAAGGGTTACATACATAGAGGATACTATTTTAAAAAAAAAAAAAAAAAAAAATGAAAACTAACCCCCTGGGATACAATTTAACCTTGTAGTAAATTGTCATGGTATAAGGATGACTCTAGACCTGAGGCTTGGGATCACCCAAGATGTGGTAAATTACAAAATTCTTCATTTACCTGTGCCAGTCTGTGGAAATCCAGGGCCATGCAAGTAGGAGTTAAAAAGGTGGGAGGTCCAAACAGCCAAAGTCCACCTGGTAATCAGGACCAGTTGCCTATCAACCAGAGATGAAAAAGGGCTGGAATGGCTGGTGGAGACAGTTCTGGTGCACAGCGTAGTGTAAGATGGTCTATCAATGCTGGAACTTTATTTAAATTGTTTCATACCCTGCAGGAGGGGGAAGAATTTTTATTCTGGAACTGTTGTAATACCTTGAAAATGAAATACTTATGTTTTCTGGATAGGGTTTGTATCTGGGAAAGGCAGGTTTTTGTATATGTTGGGGAGCGGCACTGGGACCAATAGCAGCTAAGGTGTTTTAAAACCTTGTTTACAGCTTGCTACACTAAACTGTGATGGCCTGTGTCCTGTTATTGTCTTTTTTAAAAAACAGTTAAAATGTATATTGAGCACTCATAAAAACCACTAACTTCTCAAGTTTTTAAATAGTTAAACATTTTATTTTACTTTCCCTTATTCTCCTTCCCTGTAGTTTTATATACTTTTATAGGGGAAACTCCTTTGCTTAAGTCTTTGGATGGCATTAAATAGTAACATGAAATGTTCTTATTGAGGGGTGAGGGTGGAATTGGCTTTTAATAGCATTGGGTTGTTGTTACTGATTTTTTTTTTTTTTTTTTTTTTTTTTTTAAGACTTAGAGGAGGAGAGAAAATGCATCTTCTGTGTTTCTTTCTTATAAAGAATCTCTCTTACAACTTAGCTGCTGAGAAAATTACAGGGAAAGCATGGTATCTGATTAGCCACTCTTAAGGTTTGGCAAACGTCTAGCAGTTGGACTAAAAGCATTGTTTATAAATTCTTTCTGGCCACAGGCACACAGCAGTGCTGCAAAAGGTGGCTTTGTCTTGGCTAGCTAAGCCAGAAGGCAAGAGAAAGATAGGAAAGAAAAGACAGGGAAGGGGAAATGACAAATTAGGTAGGTGGTGATTGCAGAAACCTCAAGTTCATACTCAAGCTGTAACTTAGTGTAGCTTGTAGTACCATCTGGTTCCCTATCCTTGCCTGGTCTGGCCAGAACACTCTTCAGGAGTAAGAGAACAAAGGGCCAAAGCTGTGATGGTAGATTTGTGAGTCCTGGGAGATGAAGGAGAGGCTGACATCCATGATGGTGTGGTTTGCGCCCTCTGCAAGCTGGGTCATTCAGCAACCTAGCAGTTACCAAGTAACTTCCAGAAGGATGTGGCAACATGGTCCCAATCAAAACATACATCTGGTGATTTCAATTATAGCAACATCCTTCTGTGCTGATCCTGAGCACCATTCTGGCTGGTTGCTATAGCAATCTTTTAACCACCTAAATACCCCCTGTTGGTTCTTTAAGCTTAAAGACCTCCAGTTTTCACCAGTGTGTCTTCCATTTTTGTTTCTTTTCAAATGATGTTATTTAACAGTCTGAGTTAGACTCTGTTACTTATTACCTGCTTCAGACAATTGTGCATACAGGCCTTCTGCACAACAGAGTCTGCCTGGGACCTGGGGCAGTTACCCTTGGATATTCATAGAACAGCTCTTGATAAATAAAATAAGTTAAGAGTAGTTACTTCTGATTACACTTGGCCTGAATTTGGCACCCTACATTCTAAAATAATTTCCCATTACAGAGCACAAGAGCTATGTCTATAAATTATTCCCACGGTTTGATGCTCAGGGTTCTGCACATCTCACAGTCATGCACATACAATATGCATAGAGAGGACTGTGATCTTTTCAAGATATCACAGGGGCTCTTCATTAAGTAATGTGAGGGTGAAGGAGTTGGAGTAAAATTTCCGTTAAATAAACTACTGATGTAAATATACCTGCTTGCATATGCTAAATGAACTCTGACTGAAACTGGGAATCTGTATAGCTAGCTGGTGACTAACACTCCCTCTCCCTATAGTGCACATTCAATGTTTATATTGATGAAGCACATGCAATAGTTAGAACTGGATGAAAAACAGAATTTCACCAAAAAACTGCCAACCTTTCAAAAGTCTTCCCCCTCTAGTTATTACACCTATTAGAGTAGCACCTTGAGGCCTTGTGCAGGGTCAAAGGCCCATTCTTAGCCAAGAACTAGCATAAAGCTCCTCACTTTCTCCCAGGGGCACTTCTTCCCTTCACTAACCTCATAATTTTTTTTTAAGTCCTTTGCAGTTTGCCTGCAGGGAGGGAAAGAACAGCATGTGTCACATGCTAGTCATGTTGCTGAAGGCACTATGGGAAAGTGCTTAGATACCATGGTGATGGGAGTAGTGTATCAGCTGGAACAGAAGACAGGAGTCCAGCTTCCCAACAGAAAATGCTGAGGCCAGATAAGCAACAAAGTAACTTTCATTTGACAAATAGATAAACATTAGGCTTCTCACAGATCTCCTGGGGCCTTCCTAGGACTGATCCAAGGAGCACTGCTGTTGCCAACTCTCATGATTTTGTCATAAGTCTCATAATAATTGTTTTGCTGAAAGCCCCAGCTCCTGGAGTCAAGTGGATAGGTGATGATTTCAGCCTTCATTCTTAAACAAAAAGTAATTTTCTAGCTCTGGTGGCTGGGGAGAAAACTTAAAATGTGACCGCCCCATGCACACTCTTTCTCAAAAAGGAGAAGGAATCTAAACACACAGAATCTATTATTTTTTACATAATCTGATGATTTTAAGGCGAATCATGATTTTTGGTAAGCCTGACTCATGATTTTTGAACATTTGGGGTTAGCAACATGGTGGGCCGTGCACACCACCTAATATTAACTCCTGCACTGATGCAGCAAACAGTCCAGGCTCAGGGAAACAGTAGTGCTGATGCTCTCAAAGGACCCAGCCATTAACCTCTGGGCTAATCTTAGCAAACTGCTTATTCCTTATTGAGAACTCTAGCAGCACCCAAGTACAGATGTGATGTGTGCACACACACACACAGTGCAAAGGGGAGGATGGTCCTGAAACTGGTGGCTGGGAAATTATTCCCTTAAACAACAGATTGACTTCTGAAAGGGCTGAGTCCTGGCGGGAGGGGGGAGGCAGGTGCTCTCTAAATCTAGCAGGCACCTACTTCCAGGTTTTCTGTTAAAGAGCTGGATTATTGTACCTGGGCGTTGGCCGCTCTAGAGCGTTAACCCCTAGACAGGCAGTAGAGTGCAGACTCAGTGTCCAGGGAGGAGCACAAGTCCCTGTCCCTGCCCTCCTAACAACTTCTCTCACATATGCACACACGTTCTCCCTCCGTCCCTCCCTCTTTATGAACCTCCGTCACATCCCTACCCGTCCAGCTCAGGCAGCGCATTCCCAGCACCCCGGCAGCAGCTCCCACCGCGGTCCCTGCACACGCTCAGCTCGCGGTACCACGCCGCGCCACGGGCTGGAAGTTAGGGCCCGAGTCCGATACGGGGAGAGAGAGGGGACCAGAACCTGCCCCTGCGCCTGGGATTGGTTCCCTCGCCGCGCTCCGCCCCCGCGCTACCCAATGGGACGACGGGGTTTCAGAGGCGCTCTATATAACCGGCTCTAGAGGGCTGCGCGCAGGGAGGCCAGCGGAGCCGGGTGGGACTCGCGGCAGGATGAGGCTGACGCGTGGCCGTGACTGGGGGCAGCGCCTGCCCAGCCTGGGGCTGCTGCTTCTGCTGCTGTGCAAGGCAAGGGCAGGGCCGAGCCGGAGCTGCGGCGCCCCGTGGCTGGGCGCTGCGGGGAGGGGGCCGCAGGGTGCCCGCTGACTTGGTCTGTCTGTCTGCCCCGCAGGTGAGTGGCCAGCCGCCGCCGTGCCCCCCGCAGTGCGGCGGCCGCCCGTGCCCGGCAGAGCCACCCAGCTGCGCCCCGGGAGTGCCCGCCGTGCTGGACGGCTGCGCCTGCTGCCTGGTGTGCGCCCGGCAGCGCGGGGAGAGCTGCTCCGAGCGGCAGCCCTGCGACCAGGGCAGCGGCCTCTACTGCGACCGCAGCGCCGGGGCCGGACGGGGCATCTGCCTGGGTAAGTGCGGCTGCGGAGCCTGCGACCGGGTCTTGGGCCAGCTGCAACGGGGCCTGCCTGAGAGCATCGCAGCCAGAGCTGCTGCTCCCGGTGCCAGGCTGGGCTGGGCAGGGCTCAGCCGGGATGCTTCGGGGCTGGGCGAGGGACATCCGCTCCCAGCTAGGCTCTGCCCGGGGTACCTCCTGGGGGCAGAGTCAGGCACGTTTCCCTGTTCCCCACACACAGATCGGTGGGCCCCTAGAGATGGGCGTGGCTGCCCCTAACATGGAGACCGTATGTCACAGGGGGAGAAGCCATTGGGGATGCTCAGGCACCAAGGAAATCTGTTGGCTTCCTCCTCAGCTAGGGAAAGGTGTCTCTCTTCCTCCACCCCCATGTATCTTTCTGTGATTTACATTCCTATTTCATAACCATATGAGCTACCATGGCACTACCTACTTTAGATCACCGCTTGGACACCTCTTCCTCAGGGCTTCCTCTTCCTGGGGTCACCTAGGGATTTCTAAAAAAAAAAATTTTTTTTATTTTTAAATAAATAAATTTCACCACCAAAGTACTGGGGTAGCAGGTGTGGCAGACAAAATGAGCTCCTCTTAAGTGTAAATGAGAAGTCTTTCACCTCCGAACTGCAGCTTCTGCGTTCTGCTATGAAAGAGAACATTGTTATTCTTTTAATGAAGTGGAGCAAATATGCCACCTGTGTATAGTCTGTTTTACATGTAACTCATGCACTTTCCCCTCTTTATACCAGTGCTTGAAGGAGACAACTGTGTGTTTGATGGGGTTATTTATCAGAGTGGGGAGACATTCCAGCCCAGCTGTAAATACCAGTGTGCCTGCAGAGATGGACAGATTGGCTGTGTGCCCCGCTGTAACCTTGACCTACTGCTCCCTGGTCCTGATTGCCCTTTCCCAAGGAAAACTGAAGTCCCAGGAGAGTGTTGTGAGAAGTGGACTTGTGACCCTAAAGAGGAAGTGACTTTGGGCAGTTTTGCTATGGCTGGTGAGCTATTCAGACTTACTATTGCAGTCAAATGAACCCTGTAATGATTCTGTATTGGAAATGCCAACTTGGTTATCAAACCTAGAACTCCACTTCCAGTTTTTCTATAAGAAATGCATATAGAACATTCGTGACTATACAGAAAATAGGACTAAAAGTGGAATTGCAAAAGGCACTTAAAACCACCCCCAAAGGAAACCAATGCATAGCCATTTTAAACTGTAATTAGCCTCTTAAAACCAGGGCCCTACCAGGAACAGCAGTGACCAATCACTAGTCCCGTAAGCACTACACCTGGTAGTGTGTGCAGAGGTGGGGCCGGCCTGAGAAATGATTTTATTATGGTCGTGCCTAAGGGCCAACCAAGAAGGGACCCTCACTGTGCAAAGAGTAGCAAATGGTCCCTGCCCTGACAAGCTTGCTATCTAAATAGACATGGCAGAAACAAGGTGGGGGAAAGAGTAGAACACAAGCATAGTGGATGGTGGCAAATACCATGTGAGTTCTGATTCTTTTGGGGTGGGGGGGTTAGCTAGGAAGTGATACCCTGAAAGGAAGGGGGGGGAGATGAGGAGTAGCTGTGGAGTGAAGCTAAGGTGTAGAGACTGGGAGGAAAAAGGTTGGTGCAAACAACCTATCAGCACAGGGCAGAGAAAGTCTGGTCAAAACCCTAGAAAGTTCTCCAAGGACCAAAGGTCTCTGCTTTGACTGTATCCACTCCTACTTGCACGAGACTTTGGATGGCTTTCTCTCTGCAGTCTTCTCCCAAGGCCATGGAGGGGGACGGGACAGAGACAGGGAGGGGAGAATCAACCGCTGAGTCCTACTGCTCCTAGATCTGCAATCTTGCTGGTTTCTCTGAGACTAACATCAGATACTACAGAAGTCACCTTATCTATACTATATGCTCTTCCTAAAACTTCTGTCCATTGCTAGTGGTAACAATGGTGGAAGAGGTGGTATAGACATGGTAATTAAAATGGCACTGGCTTCCAGCACCTGTATATGTTTGAGCTCCCATAGCTCCAGTTGTTAACAGCAGCAGGCAACATTAGGGGAAACTACTAGTGTAGATACAGTCAGTCAATGGGTCTGAAAGAACCGTCCCATTCCAAATTTTCTCATTCCTCTTGTTGTCACTTGGTCTGGCAGGAAAACTGGGGAAGGCTTCAGCTCAGTTCTCAGGGAACCTGAGGAGCATTTTTAGAAAAATCAAGTACCAGTTGGATTTTTTTTTTTTTTTAAAGCAGCAGCCATGTAACTTCCCCTCCACCCTTTCTGAAATTATGAATGTTTTTTTCCTTTTTAAAACTAGTTAAACTTGCCAGTTCTTTGTAAGGTAAACCTGCAAATATAGTGCTAAAAGGTAGGCGTTGGGGCCACTGCACCTTGCTTTTCAGTGTGGCCTTGATCCAGTCACTTAACACTCTTCAGAGTAACAGCCGTGTTAGTCTGTATCCGCAAAAAGAAGAACAGGAGTACTTGTGGCACCTTAGAGACTAACAAATTTATTAGAGCATAAGCTTTCGTGGACTACAGCCCACTTCTTCGGATGCATATAGAATGGAACATATAATGAGGAGATATATATACACACATACAGAGAGCATAAACAGGTGGGAGTTGTCTTACCAACTCTGAGAGGCCAATTAATTAAGAGAAAAAAAAAAAAACTTTTGAAGTGATAATCAAGCTAGCCGAGTACAGACAGTGTGATAAGAAGTGTGAGAGTACTTACAAGGGGAGATAGAGTCAACGTTTGTAATGGCTCAGCCATTCCCAGTCCTTATTCAAACCGGAGTTGATTGTGTCTAGTTTGCATATCAATTCTAGCTCTGCAGTCTCTCTTTGGAGTCTGTTTTTGAAGTTTTTCTGTTGTAATATAGCCACCCGCAGGTCTGTCACTGAATGACCAGACAGGTTAAAGTGTTCTCCCACTGGTTTTTGAGTATTTTGATTCCTGATGTCAGATTTGTGTCCATTAATTCTTTTGCGTAGAGACTGTCCGGTTTGGCCAATGTACATGGCAGAGGGGCATTGCTGGCACATGATGGCATATATCACATTGGTAGATGCGCAGGTGAACGAGCCCCTGATGGTATGGCTGATGTGATTAGGTCCTATGATGATGTCACTTGAATAGATATGTGGACAGAGTTGGCATCGGAACCTATCCTTGTAACAAACCCCGATGCCAACTCTGTCCACATATCTATTCAAGTGACATCATCATAGGACCTAATCACATCAGCCATACCATCAGGGGCTCGTTCACCTGCACATCTACCAATGTGATATATGCCATCATGTGCCAGCAATGCCCCTCTGCCATGTACATTGGCCAAACCGGACAGTCTCTACGCAAAAGAATTAATGGACACAAATCTGACATCAGGAATCAAAATACTCAAAAACCAGTGGGAGAACACTTTAACCTGTCTGGTCATTCAGTGACAGACCTGCGGGTGGCTATATTACAACAGAAAAACTTCAAAAACAGACTCCAAAGAGAGACTGCAGAGCTAGAATTGATATGCAAACTAGACACAATCAACTCCGGTTTGAATAAGGACTGGGAATGGCTGAGCCATTACAAACGTTGACTCTATCTCCCCTTGTAAGTACTCTCACACTTCTTATCACACTGTCTGTACTCGGCTAGCTTGATTATCACTTCAAAAGTTTTTTTTTTTTTTTCTCTTAATTGGCCTCTCAGAGTTGGTAAGACAACTCCCACCTGTTTATGCTCTCTGTATGTGTGTATATATATCTCCTCATTATATGTTCCATTCTATATGCATCCGAAGAAGTGGGCTGTAGTCCATGAAAGCTTATGCTCTAATAAATTTGTTAGTCTCTAAGGTGCCACAAGTACTCCTGTTCTTCTTTTCACTTAACACTGCTGAACATCAGCTCACACATTTGAAAAAGGAAACAATATTTACTGGTTCTTGCCTGGCAAGAATGTTGAGCTCTAGTTACAGTTTAGAACATGCTCTGAAATATCTGATGAAAGGTACAGCATGATGTAAGTACAAAATATTGCCGCCTTCATCCTACAATTCCTCATAATCGTTTGCTTTTTGTTGATGACAGGTTGACGCATGGACATTGTCAATATTGGTCCTGGTCTTCCCCCCTCCCCACCCCCTTTTTACAACTGGAGATATCACTTAGAAAATCTCCATTTTTTTTGGAGCCTTACTTTGCAAGAGGATAGTGGAATAGCTTCTAGCAAGAGTTGTCGCAATGGTTAGCCAGTAGGTTTCCACTGGGAATCAAGCCAAGCTCTTGACTGGCTCAGGAAATGGGTGTTCCAAGGTCACTTGGACTCACTCTGGTTCTCTTCTAGGGTAAAAGAATGTTAGCCTTCACCAAGTAACCATAAAGCTGGTAATATTTGTTTTACAGCTTAACACATGCTGTACATGTGGTAGTACAGTGTCATAACAATAATCTGTCTTTGTAAGTACTTTGACATCACTTTTTTAATAATTGACAAGATTGCTTTATTCCCTTAGCCATAAAATCATCTAACTTACTTCCACTGCAGTTTACTACAATTCAATAAGATGTAAGGATTGTCTTGAAATTATATTTCATACCTAAATTTTTGGTGACTAATCTGACAAAGAACAAAAGATAAACCTCTTGTAAAACAGTCATTCACATGTGACTTGCAAATCAGCAGTAAAATCCTCATCACAACTAGCAGTGATGGGGAAGTTGTCACACTGGGCATGGAGACTGAATGACTCTCCCCTCTGGATTAGGGTTGGGATGCATGGGAAGGGATAGTGTACATAAATTTCTGCACTAAGCAGTACCCATTTTGTTGATAAACCGAGGACTTCAGTCTCCAGGGCTGTCAAGTGAGTCCTTTCAAACACCTAAATAACAAATCTCTAGTACTAAAAAGCACTCCAGTAATCAGCTTTAAAGTTGCTAAGTCCTATTTCAAAGTCATAAGTTTAGAGAATTTATTTTTGTCTTGGATTGTTCGCTATCAACGAACTAGGTGGAGTTCAAATGGACTCTTACAGGAATCCAATATTTTTATTGTAATGGAGTATTTGGGTTTTTTATTTATAGCATATAGAAAAGAATCAACTCTTGGAATTGATGTCTCTGATTCAAGTTCCAACTGTATTGAGCAGACAACAGAATGGAGTTCATGTTCCAAAAGCTGTGGAATGGGCTTTTCCACCCGCATTACAAACAGGAATCCTCAGTGTGCGATGATGAAGCAGACACGACTCTGCATGGTGCGACCTTGTGAGAGCGAGCAGCTGATTGATAAGGTATGAACCCAAGCACTTGCTAGAGTGAGTTCTTTGTTGCCCGAATTCCTCCTTCCTCCATATAATGCTGGCATTTCAAGTGCATTAAACAGACACACGAACAAGCAACAGTTTGCTTTTTCCAACACATTACAGAAGTTTTATTTGTAGGGAGGTGCTGTCCATTAACTATGTTCTGGCATCTGTATGTTTCATAAGATTTATTGTAATTAGTAACCGTTTTAGCTTCTAAACTTCCTGGTGCAACTTTACTGACTTCAAAGAGGTGTTACACAAAGGTTTAATTTGGGCAAGGGTTTGGGATTTTTCTTGATACATTTAATTGTCAACGGTGGGCCTGACCACAGAATAAGTAGAGGTGGCTTACCAGAGACTTGTGCAATACATGAATTAAGGGGCCTGGGTCAAATCTCATGAGTGAAAATAGTAATTCTGGCCAATTGGGGGTAGAAAAATGGGCACCCCTGCTCTGCCTGCCCAGCACTCCTGCTGGGTGAGTGGGAGAAGCCCCTGTATCCTGACCCCACTCCCCAGGAGAAGCAGGTAAGGAAGGTTACAGGCAGAAGGGGTAGGGATGGGGCCCTATTTGCTCTGGCCCAGGGCCTCACAAAACCCTAATCTGCCTCTGCTAATCTGTCCATTGAAGTAACTGGAATCTGACTGCTGTAGCGCCAGTGAAGAGATGAGAAACAAGCCCAAGGTTTCCAAATCCCACAGTAAACCTGCATGTTTCTAACTTTCTTCTGTATACTAAACTGCCTGTATGACACACATTTAATGACACTTGATGTTTTTCTTAGAAAGGGAAAAAGTGTGTCCGAACAAAGAAGTCATTGAAAGCTGTTCACTTTGAGTACAAGAACTGCACTAGTATACAGACCTATAAACCCCGCTATTGTGGGCTCTGCACTGATGGACGATGCTGCACACCACACAACACCAAGACAATCAAGGTTGAGTTCCAGTGTCCCCAGAGCAAAGTCCTCAAAAAGCCAATGATGCTGATCACTACCTGTGTCTGTCATAACAACTGTCCCCAGGACAACGTTTTCTTCCAGCTGTTAGAGCCAATGTTCAATGGAGTAAAAATATGAAACACTGAAACTAGGTTACTTTTTCAAAAACTTAAAATGTTTGAACAGTTTATATGAAACTTAACCCATGATCAGATGAATGTAATATATCCAGTCTTTCTAAACTCATATCACTTGTTCCTGAGAACTCAAATAACTCATGCTATACTTTAGGGGAGGAAAAATGTATTTCATTAACTTGGAGAAAGTTCAGTTTCCTGGAATATAGTTTCATCTTTAATATAAAGATGAGTAAGCAAATGACCAATTTCTCTCCTCCTTGGGAAATTATGCCATTGACCTCAGTGGCAACAAGATCAGTGCCATTTATCATGCATTTATTTAAAAAATCCTCTTCCTGCTACTTATGTAAAACTTCCATGTCCTTGTCCTCTCAATTTGCATAATGTACTAGCTTTGTTTCTGCATAACAGTTCATTACAATAGGAACAATTTGATTACTGTAAAACCCTAGTGAAAAGAACATTTTTGAGGCCATGTGCAGGTAAAAGGTGGCATATCTGACTTTTTACTGAGAATCAAGTGCCACATGTGGCCCCAAGAATGCTAGAGAAGAGGTATGACATAAAGCAGATGAGAGAAACTTCACTAATATCCAGATACTTAATGGCTTCACAAGGAGCCTAGTCCAAATCCTATTGAAGTTGACCATCTAATAATACCTAGTTCTTACAGCACTCTTCAAAGGAAGGTCGGTATTCTTATCCCTATTTTACAGATGGGGAAACTGAGGCACAGGGCAGTGAAGTGACTTGCGCAAAGTCATCTAGTGCTCAAGCCAGGAATATGATCATGTCTGAATCACTGTCCAGTTCTCTAGCCATTAGGCAATCCTGCCTCCCAAGTGTTATTACAATGTTAGTCTGCAACAGTAAAAGGTTTGTAAATTACTTTAAAGTATTGCTACTCTTTCTATAAAATTGAACACAATACATGTATATAGAAACTGTATATATTGTAATGTTTCTGTAAATGTCTAAGCATTGAGTAAATAAAACTGAGCTGAAACTTTTTTAGTTATTTTTGTTACTACCAAAGTTCCAAAAAAGCTAAAAGTTGCAGTTAAAATCAGACCCCATTCTTGTGAGGTGCTTGGTACACCTCTAAATCCTAAGTCTCTACTGCCTAACAGTGAGGTGATACAAATTCTCCATCTCTTCTAGGAACCCGTAAGGGGGTAGGTTTAGAATGTACACACCTGACACTTTTCAGAGTAACAGCCGTGTTAGTCTGTATCCGCAAAAAGAAGAACAGGAGTACTTGTGGCACCTTAGAGACTAACAAATTTATTAGAGCATAAGCTTTCGTGGACTACAGCCCACTTCTTCGGATGCATATAGAATGGAACATATAATGAGGAGATATATATATACACACACACACACACACACACACACACACACACACATACAGAGAGCATAAACAGGTGGGAGTTGTCTTACCAACTCTGAGAGGCCAAT
>NC_048299.1:258754539-258799707 GCF_013100865.1 Trachemys scripta elegans
CAAGCAAAGCATGGGACACTTAGGTGTGCCAGGAATGGAAGTTGGCAGTTCAGTAATTGGCATTGTTTATTCTGAATCTGTCTGCACAAGGGTGGGCGGACCAATTTAACTATACAGAAATAGATTTAGTTAAACCAGTGCAATTTGTGTCTGTGGAGACAAGTCCTAAAAGGCCAAATCCTCATTACCTCATTTCTTGGAGCTACCCAAACAATCAAAATTAAATTATTCAAATATATAAGGTGAGACAACATCCAGCAGTCAGAAACTAATTTTTAAACCTCCCAAGTTTCACAGGTTATCAACTCTGGGCCTCATTCAGTGTGTTACACTATTTACACCACTGTAACTCCACTGGTGTGAAATTGGAGTAACACGGTGATTCAGGCCAATGGAATTCTGGGTGCCCCTCCTCCACTGACTCACCAGAGCTGCCATATTTAAATTTTGATACTTAACTCATTCATAGGCAGCAAGGGTTGCCCTATAGCCAATTGCTCACCTAATTGACAGGTTTCAGAGTAGCAGCCGTGTTAGTCTATATCCGCAAAAAGAACAGGAGTACTTGTGGCACCTTAGAGACTAACAAATTTATTAGAGCATAAGCTTTCGTGGACTACAGCCCACTTCTTCGGATGCTCTGTATGCATGTATGGGCTGTAGTCCACGAAAGCTTATGCTCTGATAAATTTGTTAGTCTCTAAGGTGCCACAAGTACTCCTGTTCTTTTCACCTAATTGAAAACTTCTAAAATTGGTTGCTTTTTACCATTAAAAATGGTAATAGGAAGGCTATGGTGCAGCTGGACTCATGTGATGTTAATAAAGCAACAGGCTATCTGACATGGTATCTCGCATAAAACAACACATTAAACAAAGGTGTTTGCAGCCACCTCTGGGACCATCTCATCCAGGGGATTTCAGTGGAGCAGCAAGAGCGTGCACTGTTTCTCCACTAATCTTGTGCTTGACCTGCTTAAGATGGCCTGATGTTGTGGCCATATGTTGTCTAAAGATGCATTGTATTGAATAGAAGCAGGCTGCCTATGACTGACCAGTAACCTCATCCTCTCCAACCACAGCAGTGCCCAAATACTAAGGCAGTAATGGAAACTGGGCACACACATGTTCCCTCAATAGTGGGAGCTTGTCACCCTACTTCCGTGACCTAGCCCACCAAATGCTGCAGTCTCAACCAAGGTGGCAGTGCAGATTTCAAGCCAGCACCCAGAAAATTTGGGTGGTGACAGCCTAACTCCAGCTGCCTGATCCACAAAGAGATAAGGTGGGTGTGATAATGGTCTTTTATTGGACCAACTTCAGTTGGTGAAATAGACAAGCTTTTGAGCTACACAGAGCTCTTGAAGAAAAAGGTCTCAAGTACCTTGTTTCTCTAATATCCTGGGACCAACAAGGCTACAATTGCACTGATCCATAGAGGACACTTTTAAGCAAGTCTTTCCTTGCTGATTTAGGCAGTGAGAAAAAAAATCCTAATTTCATCCTAAAAATCACCAAAACAGGGATGCCCTCATACACTGCTATTATAAAACTGTCCACATTTTCAATAATTTTGTCTACCAAAGAGCTAACATCCAAATAGGCTACTTTTTTTCTTCTCCAGTACATTCTCAGTGGAATGCACACATACTACTCTCTCTTCCTCATTTTCTTCCAATCACTTACATCTATCCCATGTGCTTGTAAGGAAGTACAATAGCTACATCTGAACCCTGAGAGAAAACTCTTGGAGACAAATCTCTAATCTCTGTATGTACGGTGGGGTGTTTACCCCACAAATGCCATGAGTATGTGAGTATGGACCTGAGAAGCCAATTAACCTGTTTGAGTGCACCTGGAGGGTGGGCCAGGCCTACTTAGCAATAAAGTCCACTCGGAGCGGGAGCAGGAGCTGGGGTTTTACCCATAAAGAGCTGGGTGAACCCAACTGAGGAGACCTAGACGATAGGAGAGGAGGTGGAGAGTTCCCTCTCTGGGGAGTTGCCTGAAAGAAGGCCAAGAAGCACAGACAAGCCCACAAGCTTTTCCAGGGGTGATCTGAAAACCTGACTGGAGCCAGAGGTCCTGATGCCTCAGACTTTAAGGCCAAAAGGGCCCATCATGATCATCTAGTCTGACCTCCTGCGCATTGCAGGCCACAGAACCTCATCCACCCACTCCTGTAATAAACACATAACATCTGGCTGAGTTACTGAAATCCTCAAATCATTATTTAAAGACTTCACATTACACAGAATCCACCATTTACATTAGTTTAAACCTGCAAGTGACCCATGCTCTATGCTGCAGAGGAAGGCCAAAAGCCTCCAGAGTATTCTGACAATCTGACCCAGGGGAAAATTCCTTCCCAATCCAATATGGCGATCAGTTAGACCTTGAACATTTCGGCAAGACCCAGCAGCCAGACACCTGGGAAGGAATTCTCTGTAGTAACTCAGAGCCCTCCCCACCTAGTGTCCCATCACCAGCCACTGGAGATATTTGCTACTAGCAGTCACAGATCGGCTACATGCCATTGTAGGCAGTCTCATCATACCATCCCCTCCATAAACTCATCAAGCTCAGTCTTCAAGCCAGGTAGGTTTTTTGCTCCCTCTACTCCCCTTGGAAGGTTGTTTCAGAACGTCACTCCTCTGATGGTTAGAAACATTCATCTAATTTCAAGGCTAAACTTATCGATGGACTTTAGCCTGCTTGAATGCCTGAGTGAGAGGAGGAGTGTACCAGCCCTTGGTCTGTGGAGTTGGTCGAGGCTTAGAACACTGGTTAGGCAGGAAGACAGTCTAGAGCAACAGAGGTGGCTACTAGCTGAACCCAGACAGACTGAAGTTTTGGTTTTGTATATATTTCTGTTGGACTTTGCTAAGGACTCAGCCCCAGAAGGAGCAGGACACAGCAAAATAGTCTGGCTGGAAGGCCAAGGACACTCCTACAGCCTGAGTAGGCCAAAGGAAGATGTGGGAAACTGAGGCAAAATGTGCTGCAACACCACATCCAGCCAGGAGGGAGCATGTTGAGGGCAGCAACTTTGCTACAACATTGTACAACATTTTTGATATGTGCACCAATCTCTGTACAAGCTGCTGCTCTGAAGTAATAAGTCACTGCCTCTGTGCCTATGAAGCTCTCCACAAGTTACTAAAGTGAGTATCCTCTCGGTGGGAAAACAAAGGTATTTTTTCCCCTTCTGCCAAGAGCAAACATTTTGAGTGAAATTTTGGGGTTGACTTCAATGGGATCAGGATTTCATCCTGTGTGCTTTTTCAGATGTTGCAATACATGATAACTGCAGGAATAATAGAACCATTTCCACTCTTCCTTCCCAGCCCAGGCTTTATAGTAAAGCCAGCTTTACTATCTGGGGATTATTATTTATATAGTGCTGCAGCTGTGCATGGCAATGTACATCCCATAACAAATCTAAAGCTAATGGAACAGACTTGTACCCCTCTTCTCTGCTAGGAAGATCCAGAATATGGTTAGTCCTACTTTTAGTTAATTTTTCTCTAAGTGGTCATGAAGAGTTGTTATGCATTGAAGCCTCATGCATTAGCTCAAGTCTCACAGAGCCATTGCCCTGTCTACACTGGGGGGAGGAGGGGAATCGATCTAAATTACGCAACTTCAGTTACGTGAATAACGTAACTGAAGTCGACATACTGAGATCGACTTACCGTGGTGTATTCACCGCGATGAGTTGACTGCTGCCACTCCCCCGTCAACTCTCCCTGCGTCTTTCACGGCACTGGAGTACAGGAGTCGACGGGAGAGGGTTTGGGGGTCGATTTATCGCATCTAGACAGATGCGATAAATCGATCCCCACTGGATCGATCGCTGCCCGCTGATCTGGTGGGTAGTGTAGACATACCCATTATAGTTATTCCTACCATTTATATTCAAATATCTAGTGTAGTCATCAACTTCTAAGTTACAATACTTGCTTTGAGATTTAACACAAGGCTGTAAATTAGTGCAAAATTTTGCTCTGAGATCCACATTATTAATCTCTTAGCTCCAATATTCTGTACTCCAATAATGTCAACATTGGGTCTATGGCTGTATAATATCTGAACTGATATCAGTCAAGACACATGCCACACAGATGTGAGATCAACATTTTCCTCACAATGTATAATATAAACTTCATATAGGCTTAAAAATGGGACCTCTCACATTGGCCCATAATATTCAAGGTTTCAGATAAGGTGCTCCTAAGGTTAAGTAATCAATACTTGAACCCCTGTCTTTAAAGGTGCCCCAAGAATACTGGGTCAACAATCTTTAAGTCCCCTTCCCTGCTGTCGGTGGAGGGCCTGGTATCTTTAAAAAAATATCCACTCACCTGCCAATTGATAGTATCTAGATTGCTCCCTCCGGGGAAAGTACACATCAGACACTTTCTCAGATCACAATGGATGCATGGACTCTTCAATCCACCACTGCAATACTGAAAGGCACATTTTAAAAACAATTTCATGAAGCTTGAAACAAAACGGAACTAGGCGGAAAATGTGATGCTTATTCATTTGGTAATGCATAAGGACAGTTCTACTTAAAGCTATACTTACAAAACAGCATGACAACAATCAACTATTTATGCTTCAGACATGCGTAATTTACACACTATGAAGCTTTTATAAGCCAAACTGATTTCTATGAGTATATGCATATATACATAGGTATCTGTGTCTATACATTTGGTTGCATTAAAAGATGTGTTTTGATTGTGCCTAGTTTGCCAAGCGAATCAGATCACACCGCATCTGTGATCTGTTCTCAGCATTATTTACCACCCTGCCAACCTTTGTGTCATCTGCAAACTTTGTCGTAATTATTTTATATTTTCTTCCAGGTCATTGCATATTGAAAAACATTGAATAGCACTGGGCCAAGAACCAATCCCTGCAGGAGTTCATTGGAAACACCCTCACTCACTGGTGACTCTTCATTAGATCTATCTGCACACACACATACACACGTACACAAACACAAGCGAGGGGTCTATTGGAAGTTTCACCTTTGACTTCAACAGTAGCAAGATTTGGCACTAAAAGGTTGAATATCAATTTGATATTTCATATTTCATATTTCATATGAACTTGTCTTAGTAAGTCATTGGGTCAATAACCTTGACAAGGCCAATGTATTTTCCTTGTTGAATTCAAGTAAAGAAGTGTCTAAGGCAGGGGTTCTCAAACTTTTTTTGCTGCCCCCCTCCCATTTGAAAATATTTCAGGCTGTGATGCACTGCCCCTCCCCCCGGAAAAAGTGATTGCAAATTACTGTATATA
Organism: Trachemys scripta elegans; assembly: GCF_013100865.1. Lineage (NCBI taxonomy): Eukaryota > Metazoa > Chordata > Testudines > Emydidae > Trachemys > Trachemys scripta. The sequence continues at coordinate 258,759,852 of NC_048299.1, forward strand.
CTTATAGGGGCATTAAATGAAGCATGTAATCATTATCCCTGCAGTCAAAGGCTCTGAAGCCTCTCAAAAAGTGTAAAGCAATAGCCTTCAGGAATAAATAGGTGGACATTTAAGAAACATGTTTTCTGGAAAAAACAACAGGATACAGTTTGGGGAGCTGGAAGCCTTTTTCAGTGATTGTGGCAAGAATCATAACATTGACCAATTTGTGGTAATAATCATAATATTGTCCATGGCTTATTATTATATTAATAATCATAATATTGTCCATATACACAACTATATACAAGCAAGTATCTGGAAACATAAAGTTAGGAGTGTTGATGTTTTGATAGGGGTACCATAGTCTGGGCTTTCCTGGACATGACCTCTTTTTTGGTCCTCTGATCTCCATCCAGGCGGATATTTGAAATATGAAAAGATTTCCTGAGAATCTATGACCACTTCCATGGAAGATGTGGGAAACAGTCCACCAAGAACTACCGGTTGTGTTGTACCAGTGTTGTAGGGGAATCCCCTAGTGCAGTATTCTCAAACTGGGGGACCCAACCCAAAATGGGATAGCAAGACTAGTGCAGGAGGGTCACCATTCATCCGGGTTTTCCTGGCCAACTTCTTCTTTAGTCCTCCAATCTCCATCCTGGAAGATTTTGGAAATATGAAAAAATGTCCATGATTTTTCCTTGCCTTCAGAACTGGGTGACTACAGAGTAGCAGCTGCTCTCTGCTGCCCCGTTCAAAAGGCAGTGCCACCACCAGCTGTGATGCAGAAGTAAGGGTGGTAATACCATACCAGGCCACCCTTCCTTCTGCACTGCTGCTGGAGGTGGCACTGCCATCTACGCTGGGCACCCAACTAGCAGCCACTTGCTCTGCAGCCACCCAGATCAGAAGCACCCTGACTTTCACAATAAGCCAAAAATCAAGGTAATCCCATTTTAAAATAAGGTAAAAATGAGCCAATCCCTAAGAACCCCGACACTCTATGTCACTAGATTCCCCCCGGTGTGCAGTCTGGGACTGTGGTGGGCCCGCTGTGCACCCCTGACTCTCTCCTCCCCTTGCCCCTGCTTGCTGGGAGCCGATCCAAAAAAAAAAAAAATCAACAAGCTACAACCAACTACAAGCCAAAAACTAGCCAACAAGCAACTCACAAGCCAATTAAGCCAAAAACAAGCCCAATTTCTGTGTTTTTTTCGCAAGTTTGGCACGTCTGCTCAGAAGGCAGCACCACCGCCAACAGTGGCACAGAAGGAAAGCAATAACATACCATGCCACCCTACCTTCTGCCCTGCTGCTGGTGGTGTCACTGGCATCCCAGCTGGACATCTGACCCGTGACTGCTGCTCTCCTGCTGCCCAGCTTTGATGGCAAGGGAAAGTCATGGACATTTCTTCATATTTCCAAAATCTGCCCAGAGGGAGATCAGAGGACCAAAAAAGAGGTCACGTCCAGGAATACCTGGACATATGGTGACCCTGCTTGCGACCCCCCCCCCCCCTTACACTACCTTGTGACACCCTTTTGGGTTGGGATCCCCAATTTAAGAAAGGCTGTACTAGGGGATGATTCCCCAATGACCCTGAGGTCCAACATGGCCAATAGTTTCTGGCACACTGTTTCCCACAACTTCCGCCTAAGGGGTCATAGATTCTCAAGGACCTTTTTCCCCAGGTTGGTATCCACTTGATGGTAGGCTAGGTGGGTTTGTTCTAAAAACACCAAGGGGAAGTCTTAGATTAACCATTGTATTTGCTGTTTCTGTTCAGGCCGAAACCCCTCATCTCCAGCCCCCCCCCCCCCCCAGAGCTCACACCCCCAGCCAGAGCCTTCGCACACATACCTCCCTCACCCCTGCCCCAGTCTGGAACCCCCTCCCACATCCTGAACTCCTCATTTTTGGCCTCACCCCAGAGCCCACACCCCCAGCCGGAACCCTCACCCCCTCCTGCACCTGAACCCCCAATTTTGTGAGCACTCATGGCCTGCCATACAATTTCAGATGTGGCCGTCAGGGCAAAAAGTTTGCCCACCCCTGGTGTATGGTGTGTTCTGTTCCGCGCCAAGTCCTCCCAGTTTGTTGGGTTGATGCCTCCCTTTTTAAGGTGTATTTTCAGTATGTCTTTGAAGAGCTTCTGCTGCCCTCCATGAGCCCTTCTTCCCTGACTTGACAGAAAGAAGAGTGCTTGCTTCGGGAGGTGAATGTCAGGCATACGTACACAGTGGCCAGCCCAGCAGCCCTGTTCTGCCCCCACCCCATCGCGCCACACCCTCGCTTCTCCCCCACCACCCCAGAGCCTACTGCACACCACGAAACGGCTGATCGCGGGAGGCAGGAGGCGCAGGGAGAGAGGGGGAAGCGCTGATCGGAGGGGCACAACGGTGGGCGGGAGGCACTGGGAGGAAGGGGGGAGCTGATAGGGGGGTTGCTCAGCACCCAGTACTTTTTCCCCGTGGGTGCTCCAGCTCTGGAGGATATATTGGAAAACGGGCTATATGAGGATATATTTATCAGAGGATAGATTGGAAAATGCATCTTCCAGTCTCTCCTTTCCAGTCCCCCCCAGCGATTAGGTAAAATTGTCCCCTGCCCCTCCTCGTTGTGCTCATCTCCAATATGTATTGGAGCCTGTCTGTATCTGGGGACTCGGCCAGAAGGTTTCCCAGCATGGCATCCAGGAGCTCTGCCAAGAGCTTGTGCAGAGCCTGCCAAGGAAGGGAGAGCCATGGGTCAGAGTTAGGGAAGCTGGGGAAATTTCTCCTCTCTGTCAATAGCCTCCTGCCTGGCCAATCAGCATTGAGACTCTGAGAGGTCTGAGGGGGTCTGAGCGGTCTCACCAGATGTCCCAAAGGATGGCCCAGGTCACCACCAGGGGGGGTCACTCTCAGACCACTATTTCAGCCCCACCTCTTTGTGAGGGCCTCCTACAATGAGAGAACCCCTCCCCTTCTCCCCCCAACACAGGTAAGGGAGGTGGAGGGAGGGAAGCAAGTAAAAGGGTGAAAAAAGAAGCAGAGAAGAAGAGAAAGGAGGGAGGAAAAGGGAAACCTAAAAGGACAAACCTCAATGACCTCAGTGATTCTATGGGAGAAAGTCCTAGGTAGGAAATGTGGATGTTAATTTTCAAGCAAAATCAGTAGTATGAAAGGAGAAAACTCCGAAGAGGTTCATCCTCATGCTCACATACGTGAATATTAATTCTCTCTCAGTCCTCAGGGAGAGACTTTGAGGAGGTGACTTACTGCAGCAAAGCCACGGAGGTATCTGAGGTTGCCCCTGCCCTGCACCTGTGGCTGATGTCAGGGTCTCTCTTTTAGGTCACCACTCCCCCCACACACACACACACCTTTGCCCAATAGGCTGAGGTCCTAATACTGGCCTTTGTGATGTCACTGCCATGCCCACTTCTCCCCTGCACAGCTGATGTCCTGAGCCTGGCCTGCCCTTTTGGATACACTGACTGATCAGAATGAAGTGATCTCAAATGAGCTACCAACCAACCATTGTTCATAGCCATTATTCAATTGGTATGTTAGAAGAACTATAACATTAGAGAAAATCAGGAACTGCACAGAGCCAACTATTGGAGAGAAGCAGCAAGATTAATCAAATACATGATAGGCTATGACTTATTTCCTAGGTCTTAAAAGAGAACAAAAGGACCTGAGTCCTCCCTGTCAATAGCCCTCTGCTTGGCCAATCAGCATTGAGACTCTGAGAGGTGGGAGGCTGAGGGGTCTCACCAGATGTCCCAAAGGATGGTCCAGCTCACCACTGGAGGGGATCACTCTCAGAGCACTATTCCAGCTCCACGTCTTTGTGAGGGCCTCCCATAATGAGAGCAGCCCCTTCCCCCCAACACAAACCTGCTTTGTAGAGGGAAGGAAGCAGAGAAAAGGGGAAAAAGAAGCAAGAGAAAGGAGGGAGGGAAAGAGGAAAAAGGAAAGTAAAAAGGACAAACCCCAATTTCCCCAGTGATTCTAAGGCAGTGGTTCTCATCTGGGGCCACATGTACCCCTGGGCGTATGCAAAGGTCTTCCAGGGGTGCATCAACCCATCTAGATATTTGCCTAGTTTTACAACGGGCTACATAAAAAGGACTAGTGAAGTCAGTACAAACTAAAATTGTATATGGACAATGACTTGTTTATACTGCTCTATGTACTATACACTGAAATGTAAGTATAATATTTATATACAAGTTGATTTATTTTATAATTATATATGGTAAAAATGAGAAAATAACCAACTTTTCTGTAATAGTGTGGTCTGACACTTTTGTATTTTTATGTCTGATTTTGTAAGCAAGTTGTTTTAAAGTGAGGTGTAACTTGGGGGTATGCAAGACAAATCAAACTCCTGAAAGGGGTACAGTAGTCTGGAAAGGTTGATAGCCACTGCTCTACTAGCATTGCACTTCAGTATATGGATTTAAACAGACTGGAGGGTTGTATAGCAAACTATAGAAAAGAGAGACATCTAGTGGTAATAAATGAATTTATGTGGAAATTACGATTTACTTAGGCTAGGTCTACACTACCCGCCTGAATCGGCGGGTAGAAATGGATCTCTCGGGGATCAAATTATCGCGTCTCGTCAGGACGCGACAATCAATCCCCGAATCGACGCGCTTACTCCACCAGCGGAGGTAGGAGTAAGCACCGTCGACGGGGAGCCGCGGAGGTCGATTTTGCCGCCGTCCTCACAGCGGGGTAAGTCAGCTCCGATACGTTGAATTCAGCTACGCTATTCGTGTAGCTGAATTTGCATATCTTAAATCGACCCCCCCCCTGTAGTGAAGACCTGCCCTCAGTGTGGGTCTGATCCTGGAAGTAGAGGGTGCTCAACATCTGGCAGGATTCGGCCTATCGACAATTTGATTGATAGTAATTTCATTTTCATATGTTGGAATGGCATTACCAAGCTGTTAGGGCAAAAGCTGCCCTGACAGCTGTCTCATTTTTTAAGTATTTCAAATTATTATTAGCGTGATGGTAGTACCAGAGGGCCTCAACCAAAACTGGAGGCCCCATTGTAGTAGGTGTTGTAGATACACATAGTGAGAGACAGTCCTTGCCCCCAGAGAGGGTTAAAATCTAAAAAGATAGGACAGGTAAAGGATGGGAGAAGGGAAGGATTTTTCCCTGTCACACAGAGAGGCTAACAGTCAGGAAGTGTACTCGGGCATCTTGAGACACACTCTAGGGCCATCCTTCCTCTCTTATCTTCCATCTTATCCGCCATCCTTTTCTTCAAATGATTCCTGCTCCAAGTAGGGTGACCAGACAGCAAGTGTGAAAAATCGGGACGGGGGTGGGGGGTACTAGGAGCCTATGTAAGAAAAAGACCCAAAAATCGGGACTGTCCCTATAAAATCGGGACATCTGGTCACCCTAGCTCCAAGGGGAAGTGGAACAATATTCTCTCTTTATGCAGAGGTGTCAGGCGCTTTACAGACACATCAGACCACAAGATCCTTGGCTCAGAGAAGTTTACAATCTTAATCACAAAGAAAGCAAACTATGATGGAGGAGGATGTGGAGGAGGCAACAAAGAAAAAGAGGGAAAGGAGAACTGCTCTTGGAAGCACTAGCCATGGGTTAGCAATATCGCAGTTTCAACATTTTCTCTTTCCTACAAGCATGCTGTAAATGTTTTGTTAAGTATTTTAAGATTGTATATAGCACCAATCACTCTGGCATCTAAGCAATGCAGTCAACAGGGCCAATTATGGCCCCTATATGCCAGTACAGAGATTTTGAGCTGCAGTGAAGCCCAAAGGCAGGCTAAGAAAAGCTGCCATAAATTAGCTCTCAGAGCTGCTGTAACTTGCATCGGGGGCTGTCTGGAAATCTTGACAGTCTGAAATCTTGACAGCACAAAGACGGCCTAAAACCACCTTTGGCTCCTGCCTTAAGCTGTATCTTCTATGTTGCATCTCTCAGGAGACATACTACAGAATTTGTTCCAATGTACATAAAACATTGGGTGGTTGCAAGTGGATTTCCTCAGAGTGCTTGTGGGAAGCAAGATGAAAGGAGGGATTTATTAAGATTTATTGTTGTGTTTTTTGCTCCTTACACGGCAACAATAATATGAATAAATCACATGGGCACAGTTGGGTCCCAGATAACTATGTTTATTAACTATAAACATATATGCAAGGCCTAGCTACATACTAGAGCTAAGCAAAAATCTGAATTATGTCCCCTGGAAATTTTGATTTGTGACATTTGTTTTTGTCCTGAATTGAAATTAAAAGTTGAAATCTCTCAAAGAATGAAAAATTCTGGAAAATTTTGATCAGAATGACTCATTTAACTTTAAACATTCCAGAATGTAAACATTTCAGTTCAGTTTGTGGAACCAAATCAAAATGGTTTGTTTTGAGTAGTATCAACATGCACTTTAATGTCTCTATGGTGCCATGGTGCCTCATGGGCATTATAGGTTGGGAGCCCAATGTCCTCTTATAGACAAGGCTACCTGGCCAGGCTACATCTCATGGGACTCCCATGATGCACATAGTGTCTTGGTCAGAGGAAGACCACAGTGCATCATGGAAGATGTAGTATGGCCAAGGATCCCAGCCCATAGAGGAGAATGGAAGCATGAGGTACAAAAACTACAACTCCCATGAGGCACCATGATGCTTTAGGCAGATGCAGTTTAATGTCAGATTGACTCAAATCAAAATGTTTTCTAACCCAGAATGAAATATTTTATCAAAATTAAAATTTTCCAGCAGAAAATTTTAGTTTTGTAGAAACTGCATTTTCTGTCACAAATCATTTCAACGGGAAGTTCTCAAGCAGGCCTACAACTCAAACACTGCTGCTGCTTCTAAAACATAGAACACAGTGAGCACCACTAGAGGGCTAACAAACTAATTAAAGGGATGCTTCCCTATTCCTATAGATGACAAGAATTTAAATAAATACAGTAAATAAAAATATAGACTACTGTCCAATAGAAGATATTACTTCATCCATCTTGGCTCTCTAATATCCTGGGACTAACACAGCTACAACAACACTCAGAATAACTCAGAAAAACAACTCAGAGTAAACAGAGCCAAATACATGCTTTCCTACATGACCACATCCTCCAGGGAATGGCTGTAATATCTGGTTGCCTTACATACACTAATGCAAGAGTCCTGTCACATTTGATAATAAACTACCTTACTGCATGTAAGTTTTCAGTTTGTGCAGGAGAAATATTATTTTGTACATTTCGTTCGGGATGTTTTGGAGAAGACTAGTCACTTCCCACTTGTGCTAAACACTAGTCAGATAATCTGACTAATCATTTCCATGCAGGTTGTCTTGAGAATTAAACCTTCTGTTTCAGAACAAAAAACCATAAAACTCTACGGGCAGGTCTACACTAGGGCAAGGATCAATGCTCTGAGATCGATCCACCGGCGGTCTAGTAAAGACCCGCCAAATGGACTGCAGATTGCTCTCCAGTCGACCTCTATACTCTACCCCCAACAAGAAGAGTGAGGCAAGTTGACCCCCCATGGTGTAGACTCAACCTAACGTACATCCTAGCGTAGCGTAGGTCAACTTACTGCGGTAGTGTAGACATAGCCTAAGGCTCAAACAAAGATTAATACCACACTTAAACAAAAGCAGAATGGTTTAAAAAAAACAACACCCTAGTCAGTTATTTCTATAGGTTTTTGGAACAAGTATTGGCTTTATCTCTATTACATTTTATAAGCCTTTTGCATACGATATTATCTACATTTTAACTTCTGTGTTTATATTCATCACATTTTAAAGAGAGAAAATTAGGATTCTTTTAAATAAATATTGATTGATTTAGGAAGTTTAAACAGGATTACAATTAGAATTTTTAATTATTTAATTGTAATTAGTACATCCATGACACTTAAACAAAAAGGAACCAAAAAATTAAGTGGAGAGGAATTATTTGTTCTTGGACAATAAGTGGGATTCTCCAAATGTCTAAGATGTCTCATATGGCTGCCAATACTGTGGTATCTGAGCACCTCACAGTTCTTAATTTAGTTATCCTCCCAACACCTCTCCCCATTTTACACAACTGAGGTACACGCAGTGATTCCAAACAGAGCCCAAGGTCACTCAGGAAGCCTAGGCAGGGAATTGAATACAGATCTACCAAAGCCCAGCCTACCATCCTAGCTATTGGGTCATCCTGCCTCTCACCCTAAAGCCTTATCTACACTGGTGGTAGGAGGTAGGGTACGTGTAACTACATGCGACAGTTAACAGCAAGCTGCATCCCCATTGTGGTGTGTAGCTGCATATGGCAGTGAAAGGCTTTGGCAGTGGGGAGGCTGCAAACGGCACTGCTTGGGCATGTAGAGAGAGTCTTGTAGGGTATATACCCTAAGGTTCTGATGTGTCTTTGCTCACCTAAGCAGGCTTTACACTACTATTTACACCCGTGCATGCAGCGTATGTACTCTATATACCACCCTAAGTGTAGGCATAACCTAGTAGTCCATCTCGGATTAAGATATTACAATGCTTTTGGCCAAAGCACATAAGTGGAAGTCTGACGATAGGGATTCTAGTTCCAGCTTTGATACCAATTTGTTCTGAGTTTCTGTTCCCCATCTATAAAATGGAGATTACCATATTTCCCTGCCTTAAAAGGAGGATTTTAGGCTAATAAATTTCTCAATCACTTTGAAGTCCTAAGCCCAAAATGTTATAGAGGTACAAAGTAGTACCTCTGTCCCTTAATATAGTTGAATGTAAAGATGTTTTCACAATTTACCACAAGATGGAGCCAACTGAAAATGTATCAGAAAATAATTTTAAAATTTCCTTTGCTTTTTGAGAAAAGCAAACCTGGGCCACATACAAAAGGAGGTTGGTATAATCTGTCCTCATGAGCTTAGCAGGAAATATTAACCCTTTCACAGCTTTTCATTCTTATTGGTGCCCTTTTCTTGAGGAAGATTTTTCAAAGTCCTAATAAATGCACATTGTATAGCTTTATAATAAACGGTGAAATCAGGCAAGAAAAGGACATCAGATAATTGAAACCATGCACCAGCTTCTATACCACACCTCGTGGAATGACAAAAATAGTCTATCCTATATATAAATCAAATGGCAAATGCACCTCCATACTTACCTGCAAACCAGCTCAAAGAATAATACACTGCTACATATTGTTTGCTTGTGCTGTATACTGAATCCAAAATGTGTGAATGCAGTCAAAACCAGAGCTATACTCTCTAAATAAAATGATGTGCTATTCCAGAACCAAAATTCTCTGCTTCCCAAACCAGTTACAATTATCAAATGACTACAATGTACCTACAAAAACAACAAAGAGTCTGGTGGCACCTTAAAGACTAACAGATTAATTTGGGCATAAGCTTTCGTGAGTAAAAACCTCACTTCTTCGGATGCATAGAGTGAAAGCTACAGATGCAGGCATTATATACTGACACATGGAGAGCAGGGAGTTACTTCACAAGTGGAGAACCAGTGTTGACAAGGCCAATTCAATCAGGGTGGATGTAGTCCACTCCCAATAATAGATGAGGAGGTGTCAATTCCAGGAGAGGAAAAGCTGCTTCTGTAGTGAGCCAGCCACTCCCAATCCCTATTCAAGCCCAGATTAATGGTGTTGAATTTGCAAATGAATTTTAGTTCTGCTGTTTCTCTTTGAAGTCTGTTTCTGAAGTTTTTTTGTTCAATGACAGTGACTTTTAAATCTGTGATAGAATGACCAGGGAGATTGAAGTGTTCACTTACTGGCTTGTGTATGTTACCATTCCTGATGTCCGATTTGTGTCCATTTATTCTTTTGCGGAGGGACTGTCCAGTTTGGCCAATGTACATGGCAGAGGGGCATTGCTGGCACATGATGGCATATATGACATTAGTGGATGTGCAGGTGAATGAGCCCCTGATGGTGTGGCTGATGTGGTTGGGTCCTCTGATGCTGTTGCCAGAGTAGATATGGGGACAGAGTAGGCAACGAGGTTTGCTACAGGGATAGGTTCCTGGGTTGGTGTTTCTGTGGTGTGGTGTGTAGTTGCTGGTGAGTATTTGCTTCAGGTTGGGGGGTTGTCTGTAAGCGAGGACTGGCCTGCCTCCCAAGGTCTGTGAGAGTGAGGGATCATTTTCCAGGATAGGTTGTAGATCGTGGATAATGCGCTGGAGAGGTTTTAGCTGGGGGCTGTATGTGATGGCCAGTGGTGTTCTGTTATTGTCCTTGTTGGGCCTGTCCTGTAGTAGGTGATTTCTGGGTACCCGTCTTGCTCTGTCAATCTGTTTCCTCACTTCCCCAGGTGGGTATTGTAGTTTTACGAATGCTTGATAAAGATCTTGTAGGTGTTTGTCTCTGTCTGAGGGGTTGGAGCAAATTCGGTTGTATCTTAGGGCTTGGCTGTAGACAATGGATCGTATGATGTGTCTTGGATGGAAGATTAGTGCACATCCACTAATGTCATATATGCCATTAGTGCACATCCACTAATGTCATATATGCCATCATGTGCCAGCAATGCCCCTCTGTTAGTCTTTAAGGTGCCACCAGACTCTTTGTTGTTTTTGTAGATACAGACTAACACGGCTACCCCCTGATACTTGACTACAATGTACCTATTTGACATAATTTACAAAGCCCACCAATGTGAAAGCAAAGAAATCAACAATAGCTAAAGACATCATAAATCATACACTGCCTACATAACTCAGTCGGAGCCTGCACAGACAAGGCAGACAAAGGCTAATCTATACTGCACGCTTCTTTTGGCGTTGTGTAGACTAAAGTACATTCTCAGGTAATCCCCCAGCACGGGATTAAGTAGAAGTGTAGACGGTGAGGCATGGTTTGGCTAGTAGAATATAGACAAGCCTGAAGGGTGTGGATAAGTACCCGAGTACATACCCTACATGGCTGTGTACCTACCTCCCTGTCTACATTGCTAGTTTTAGCCGGATGGTATCACGCCGCCTCCCACCTGCTGGAGCCCTTTCCTGCTGCAGGAAAAGACTCCAGCAGAAGGGAATGGCTCTGGCAGCAGGGAGGAAGCCGGGAAAGGCTTTGCCAGCTCCTCACTGCTAAAGCCTTTCCCCACTGCAGGTAAGACTCCAGCAGAAGAGAAAGGTCGGATTTACACCTTACGTGCCCCTAGGCACAGCATCTTCAGCACTGCCCCTCCCCCACTGCTTACAGCTGACCTTTGTGTTTTCCATAAAAAATGAAATGAAAAGAAATATAAGCACAGCCTCCCCGGGAAGGCACGAGATCCTCCGCCATGCACGGTGCTCCCAGCTTGAGGCAGGGTGCAACCCACCCGCCCCAGGTGAGGGGCAAGAGGGGGGACTGTACCTTTCCCCACAGCGAGTGGTCCCCAGGTATCTTCTATCCCTCCCGCAGCCCAGCGCGGCAGCTGTACTCTGGCTCTGCCCGTGCAAGTGAAAGGGGTGCTGGCCAGACCTCTCCTTCTCTCTCCCCAGCATGGGGTGGACGCAGTGGGGCTGCCGAGATTGGGAAGGGGCTGAGAAGCTCCCAGCACCTTCAGCAGCCGCCCCGCCCAGCCACGGCTCACAGTGCCCCAAGGTGGATTGATTCGAACGCTCACCCTTCTCCAGCCCCACATGCTGGACGGTCACCAACCCGCTGTAGGTGTTAACTTTTTAAATTTTAAGCCACCTTTAACTTTTAGGCACCCCTAGGCATGTGCCTACTGTGCCTAATTGGAAATCTGGCCCTGGACAGCAGAGAATGACTCTGACAGGGGGTGGCAGGCAGGAAAGTCTGAGCCTTTCCTCACTCAATGAAAGGCTTCGGCAATGGGGACCCGTGGAAGCCTTTCCCTTCTGCCTCCCCCCACCAGGCATTGATACATGTACCTACATACCGCAGTGCAGATGCCACCTGCTTTTCAGCGGCGTGTAGCTACACAATACCCTACAGGCTTCTGAAACTGTTGTGCAGTGTAGACACAGCCAAAGGCTGGGAAGGGAAACAGAGGCACAGAGTGTTGAGTAACTTGCCCAAGGTCATACGGCAGGTCAGTGCCAGAGCCAGAACAGAATTGAGATCTCCCAAGTCCTAGTCCAGTGCCCTAGCCACTAGATCACACCATTTCTTAGTCTGCACCTTATGAGCATTTAGACTCAGATTTGGTTACTTCATTGACAAAAATAAGCTTTTGTGGCCCCACATACAGTACCTGAAATTTTAGCAAGCACCAAAGCAGTTAAGGGACAAAATATCAAGTCAACTGAACTAGCTTTTAGGGACAGATAAAAACCAGACATCTCCCCTCTGTAAGACACAAACCCGTCAAACACTGTCATTCAATGGCAAGGCCACAAAACAGGCCACCTTTGAAAGTCCTAATGAATAACTTCTAAAGAGCCCTTCATAAGAAGAATAATCTTAAATAGCCACAAGATACTAGCCAAGAGCTTAATAAAATACACAAGCCCCACATGCAAAAAAACAGGCAAAACAAACAGAAACCGAGAGCAACTCCAACCATAACAAGATGGGCCTCGTAAAGGAGAATTAACAGCAAAGCCCTCAATAACATGCCTATGGGTGGCCAAAGGTCTGCTCCCTCCCCAGCTTACAGAGCACATAGAAACCAAATTAAGCTGTGGTTATCTGATACATCCTTTAGTGCCACGTCAGAGCACACTGACTGGGAGTCAGGAAGTCTGGGCTCTGCACCAAGCCCTGCCACAGACTTGCTGTGTAGCACTGGGCTAATCACTCAGTCTTTCTTCAATTCAGTTTCCCCTTTGTAAAGAAGAACACGGCATTTACTTATCTCACAGTGGTGCTGCAATCTCTTAAATGCCAATCCTGCTTGTTAGACACCTAGTTGGTAGAACAGGGTGGAAGGCACTAGAGAAGTGCAAACCACTGGTTTTATCTAGATTTTTCCATAACATTATTTTCTTACTTGATGAGGTATCTTGAAAATGAATGACTTTCTAGAATAAAGTCAGGGGGTTTAGTGAATTACATTACTGCAAATGACAAATATTGCAGTGTTCAAAGTGTGAGGGACACAGCATGCGAGCAGGGGCCCGATGTTTGTGTTTTCCACTTAATATTCTGTGGCCATGAGTTGTTACAGCAACAGTTGGCCGCACAAGGAAAGGACAGCCCGAGGTGCCACCAGGAATTAGAACCATATCACGTGGCAACCGGGAACTAGAGCCACTATATCCTTTGTAATTCGTTACTATTAGAAAGGTAACTTAACAATAGCAGTTGAGTGACACCCTACTTATTCAATAAAGCCAACATCAAACAATGCACATTTATGCCCTTGTGATCAGTGCAATTTACAGATGGTGTCTAATGGCCTAGAGTAAACCCAATTTCATAGAAAACAAATCTTGGCAGAAATTCTCAGAAATTCAATGTTGATAAATGCAAAGTAATGCACAATGGAAAACATAATCCCTACTATACATACAAAATGATAGGGTTTAAATTGGCTGTTACCACTTAAGAAAGAGATCTTAGAGTCATTGTGGATAGTTCTCTGAAAACAGCCACTGAATGTGCAGCGGCAGTCAAAAAAGCGAACAGCATGTTGGGAATCATTACGAAAGGGATAGATAATAAGACAGAAAATATCATATTGCCTCTATATAAACCCATGGTACGCCCACATCTTGAATACTACGTGTAGATGTGGTTGCCCCATCTCAAAAAGGATATATTGGAATTGGAAAAGGTTCAGAAAAGGGCAACAAAAATGATTAGGGGTATGGAACAGCTGCCATATGAGGAGAGAGAAATAAGACTGGGACTTTTCAGCTTGGAAAAGAGACGACTAAAGGGGATATGATAGAGGTCTATAAAATCATGACTGGTGTGGAGAAACTAAATAAGGAAGTGTTATTTACTCCTTCTCATGACACAAGAACTAGGGGTCACCAAATGAAATTAATAGGCAGCAGGTTTAAAACAAACAAAAGGAAGTATTTTTTTATACAATGCACAGTCAACCTGTGAAACTCCTTGCCAGAGGATGTTGTGAAGGCCAAGTCTATAACAGGGTTCAAAAAAGAACTAGATAAGTTCATGGAGGATAGGTCCATCAATAGCTATTAGCCAGGATGGTCAGGGATGGTATTTGCCAGAAGTTGGGAATGGGCGACGGGATGGATCACTTGGTGATTACCTGTTCTGTTCATTCCCTCTGGGGCACCTGGCATTGGGCACTGTCAGAATCAGGATACTGGTCTAGATGGACCTTTGGTCTGACCCAGTATGGCCGTTCTTATGTTCTTACCATTAGTGTAGATGTGTTAATGTCACTAGGCAAGTACTAACCCCATTTGAAGCAATAGCTTAATGTATTTCCAGAATGAAGATCCCACATCCAAACCAGTTTCTGATCCAGGCATACATAACCTTCACTTCACCTCACAAAAAAAACTTGCAGGTAACTTGGAGGGAAGGAAGTACTTTGAACTGTAGTAAAGATATGCAGAAGGGTACACGGACATTGGGCTAAGGATTTGCTTGGGGAACAGGCTCCACACATGCCCAAGGATCTGATTCTGACTGAACTTTACTCCAGAGTAGACCAGGAGTAATTCCAGTGAAGTCAACAGAGCTTCTCTAGTGTTGGGGAGATCAGAGATTCAGACCCTAAATATCTCTTGTGACGTTGTGCAGTCTATATGGTTTTATAAAAACTTGATAATAAGTCAATATAATGTAACGGGGATAGTTTTAGAGAAAATATGGTAATAAGTGAATATAACGTAACTGGGATATGCTTCATGCAAAAGGTCTCTTGTAAGGTATCATTGCAAAGCTTATAATCTACTGAGTTTCATCATCTGATTTGTATAAATGTACCACTCTTGTATCTAAAACTAGAAATATAAAATGTAACTCTGAGGGCCTATTGTAATTATGTAAAGTGTGGGCCATTAATGATGGTTTGGAATCTTGATGACTCCCATTAACCAGGACCATTGTCTGCAGATGGTTGTGTTTACTTGTTAGTCTTCCTGTATATGTGTGTGCTGGCAAGTGGGCAATGAAGTCTTGCAGTGACATCTGATCATGTCACCTGAACTGGAATCCATCTTTAACTGGTGCTTTTCCAGTGAGGGGGGGTGGAAACCCAGAGGGACAAAGGGTTCCCGCCTTATGCAAAAGATATATAAAGGGGTGGAACAGAACAAAGGAGAGAGAGGAGCCATCATGAAGAATCCCCTAGCTATCACCTGAGCTGGAACAAGAGCTGTACCAGGGGAAAGAATTGTGCCCAGGCCTGGAAGGTGTCCAGTCTGAGAAAAAACTTACTGAAGCATCTCTGAGGGTGAGATTATCTGTATTCAGTTTGATTAGACATAGATTTGTGCATTTTATTTTATTTTGCTTGGTGACTTACTTTGTTCTGTCTGTTACTACTTGGAACCACTTAAATCCTACTGTCTGTATTTAATAAAATCACCTTTTATTTAGTAATTTACTCAGAGTATGTATTAATGCCTGAGGGAGCAAACAACTGTGCATATCTCTCTATCAGTGTTATAGAGGGCGAACAATTTATGAGTTTGCCCTGCATAAGTTTTATGCAGGGTAAAACGGATTTATTTGGGTTTAGACCCCATAGGGAGTTGGACATCTGAGTGCTAGAGACAAGCACACTTCTGTGAGCTGTTTTCAGGTAAACTTGCAGCTTTGGGACAAGTGATTCAGACCCTGGGTCTGTGTTGCAGCAGACGGGAGTGTCTGGCTCAGCAAGACAGGGTGCTGGAGTCCTGATCTGGCAGGGAAAACAGGAGCAGAGGTAGTCTTTTGCACATCAGGTGGCATCTCCCAAGGGGGTTTCTGTGATCCAACCCGTCACATCTCTATTACTCACAAAAAACTACATTAAAAAGAATATTACTAAGGTAGCAAAGTCAAGCTTTCCAAAATTGGGAAATGCCAGAATTAAGATTGCCTATGTAACTTGGTCCCTCCCCTTGTGCTGTTCCTCTGTCAATTCCACACTTGGTCCAAGGGCTACTTTCACCTCCTTGATCACACTGGGGAGGAGCAGGACTGGCACAGCACTGCTAAATGGGACTGAGAAACTCAGGCCTGATCTACTCTAGGAAATTAGATCAGTATAACTATGTCAGTCAAAGGTGTGAAAAATCCATCCCCCTGAGTGACACAGTTAAACCAACTGAACCCCTGGTGTAGACAGCGCTAGGTTAACAGGAGAATTCTGTCAGGGGAACCTAGCTATCGCCTCTCAGGGAGAAGGCCTCCCATCAGCTTCACTAAAGCACTACTGCTGAGCCGCTGCCTTGTTTTAAGTGTAGACAAGCCCGCACTTGCATGTCTCTTCCCCTTGTCTCCAACACTTCACCAATGCAGATTCCTTCCCAGTTCCCACATGTAGACCAGGCTGGCCACCCCTAGGTCTGTAATCCCAATGTGCATCCAGTTCATGCAGCTTTGCAGCTTCAGTTTCCCTTAAGGATGCACAAACTAGGCTTAGGATTCATCCCTATAAAAAATAAAATTAAAAGAAATTAAATCAATTAACAATCCAAAAAAGACAGACCTATTTCCCGTAAGGTTTTAATGAATCCAAAAAAGTGCACCATTAAAGGCTGAAGATCAGTTATAAAAACAGAGTGTAGTCTTACAGACAGGCAGTGTAACCCAATGGCTTGAACATGGGGCTGTGACTAGGGAGAATTCGGTTCTATTCTTGCCTCAGCCATGTGACACTGGTCAAATCTCTGCACCTCAGTCACCTCCACCACCCTTTATGTGTCTTGCCTGTTTTGGACGTAAGCTCTTCAAGGAAGGGACTGTCCTTTCCCTTGAGTAAATATTGTGCCTAGCATAACAGGGCTTTTATCTCATTTGAGCAGGGGTCTCAAACTCCATCTACCTTAAGGCCAGTGCCAATCCTCAAATCCTCCCAGCAGGCCAATAATGTCACTCATGCTGCCTAGAACCCGCACCCCCAAACTATGCCCCCCAAACTCCACCCCCCACCTACCTAAGTCTCTGGGAGGGAGTTTGGGTGAGGGAGGAGGTCTGGGGTAGGGGATTGGGGTGCAGACTCTGGAAGGGAGTTTGGGTGCAGAAGGGGTGAGAGGTTGGGCTCTGGGAGGGAGTTTGGGTGGGGGAGGGGATCTGGGGTGCAGGCTCTGGGATGGAGTTTGGGTACTGGGTGCAGGCTCTGGGCTGGGGCGGGGGGTGCAGGAGGAGAGGGTGGGGTTGCAGGCTCTGGGAGGGAGGAGGGTGAGGGGTGCAGGCTCTGGGAGGGAGGTTGGGGGCAGGGAGGTGTTTGTGGGAAAGGGGGGTGCAGACTCTGGGAGGGAGTTTGGGGGCAGGAGGGGATATGTGGGGAGGGAGTGGGGGTGCAGGCTCTGGGAGGGGGTCAAGGGGTGCAGCGCTTACCTGGGGCTCCAAAGCGGGGCGGGCCAGGGGGCCTCCGCCTGCTGCCCCCAGGCACTGCCCCACAGCTTCCCATTGGCCTCAGGGATGCTCGGGGTGGGGGCAGTGCGTGGAGGCACAGCCCCGCCCCGCCCCGGGGCTGCAGGGAGGGGCCAACAGACACGTGGAGCGAGCAGGCAGATGCTGCTGGTGGTGGGCGGGGTCCTGGGCCATTGTAAATCTCCTGGGAGATACGCAGGGTGGGGGGAGCGCCCAGGGGCAGCAGGTGGGGCCAAGGGAGAGACCTGGTCCCAAAACTACTGAAGCCCTGCAGGCCACATTGGGGAAGTTCTCTGGCTGCAGATGGCCCACGGGCCGGGAGTTTGAGACCCCTGCATTTGAGGCTTCTAAATGCTACCGTAATACAGATAAAAAGCTCACTTACACTTATATTTTTACCTTTAAAATGAAATAGAGATAGAAATAAAAGAACAAGCAAGAAGGGTTAAGTCAAGAGTAGGAGGCTGGGAAAATAGAAGTGAGGGGTATATATTTACTTAGAAAAACATATTTGGCTCAATATCAGTTAGGAAGGGATCTCAAACACCATAAAATATTCATTATTATCTTCTGTTCTGTATCTTCTTTCATATGGGACACTTGCTGTAAGTGCCAGGTTCAACAGAGAAACAGATGGTGGCGAATTGCGTTTCCAGCCTCAAGATTTCTCTCTTTTGTGTGCCATGAAAAGGCCTAATTTCAGCCATTTTATTTCATGTTTTTAGAATTTGGATAAGTTTATTTATGTCCAAATAAACAAACTGGAGGTTTCATGTCCCAGTGCACTTTAAAATACTGTATTGTATTCTAAAAAAAGAGTCCTCCCTCCTCATCCCCCAAATTCATAAATCAGAAGACAGAGCAGCACAAGTTGTAGCCCTAAGGCCTTATTTATAAAGCCTTTCTCTCGCTGTTCAGTATGTGCTCCTCAATCAGTTGATTCTGTGAAAGTAGAATGAATTATATTGTAAAAATAGAATGGATTAAAGAAATTCTGTATGTTCCTTTAAGCAGGAATAAGGAAGGTTGAAATATAGTTGTCAGGAAGAGAAACATTAAGGTATGAAACAATGGGTCCACTTAAGCTAATGGTGGGACATTAACAGGAGATCAGTAATAGTTAGTAGGGAAATAAGATATGTATATCTAGCCCCAGGTAAACTTATCAGTTCTACTTCCTTTTGTTATCTTGTTAAGTTCGCGCCCTTTTATCTGTATAAATAAGATAGTTCGAGTCTTGCATGGTGCTCACATTATCTGGGTGTATTAGCAGAGCGCTTTGCTAATAAACAGAGTGGTCTAACAAATTGAGAGTCCTGAATCTGACTTTGACAATTCCAAATTCATGAGTACTGCCATATAGAAGTCCAGTCTCTATCCCAGTCCTTGTCACTGTATATTAAGTTATTTCCCCACCCCGCTCACTGTTTTGCATTGTTCTTTGAAGTTCTGTGATGCCTTAAAAGTTCCAGGTCAAAGGGCTCGTCTATACAGAGAGTTAGCGTGTAGCAAACTGGGGTGAACCTCTGCAGCACTCTAGTGTGCCACCCACTAACTGGCCATGTGGACCATGCTACTACACACTAAAAGTCACCTACTGCGCTTTGACCTACTGCTATTTAAAAACTGCAGTACACAAAGCACACGGTGGCAGGTGTGACAAAGCCAGTTGGTACACACAGCAGGCTAAAATACTGTAGATTCACAACCTGTCTTGCCTCACATTCTCTCAACATAGACAAGCCCTAAAAGTCAATTGTATAGACGTGGAACTTTTTCATAGATAAGGCTACGTTAGCGTTATGATGGCATGAGCATCATAATAGCAGCAGCAAGGAGAACAAAACTCTTTGATCTCTTTAAATAAAAGCAGGGTTTTAAAAGTGGGCCTTTATTTTGTCTCAATCTTACAGAACCTAACAGACAGGGAAATGTAATTGTCACAATGGAAATTAGCGAGAAGCCCAAAACTTAGATTATAATTCTGAACATTTCTGAACTGAGAAGAAGTTTGGATCTGGATTCAGTTCCAAATTTTTTGCTTTGGGCCGTTTCTAGCATAAGTAGTGTCAGATGATACATATAAATCAGGCACCGACCTGGAATTCTGCCTAAAAGATTAATAATTTCTGGATGATACATACCTGAAAAGCTTTGAACAAACTTCCTAGAGCTTTATCTCTTATACTGACATTGTAAGTTCTTCAAAGCAAGAACCAGGTCTTTCTTATATGTTTGTACATCGCCTGTCACAATGGGCCTTGTACTTTTATCATCACTGCAATAGAGAGAATAAATAATATAGTTAATTATAAATAAACTAATAACAAAAATCAAACCCGATAAACATTTTCACTCAAATATATGGAAAAACTCTGATAATGGAGAAAAGGGGAATGTGTGGCACACTTTACATGAGTCAAGGGTTACTGAAACTATCAGGCTAATTTCTTATCCAGAGTTGGAATTTGGAAGATACAAAGCAATCCTAGATCACCTTGATCGATCGGTCCATCAGCCCTCACAGAGAGAGCACCAATCACAACACGTCATTCGTGTTGTTCTAGCCAGTCCTTCAGCCACCTGCTGGACAGGCTGTCAGTGGCACCAGACACCCAATCGGCATAGCGCACTGCAGTCCTGAACCTCTGAGTGATTCACCAGCCGCAGCCTCCCAAGTAGCTGGGATTATAGGCGCGCATCCCCATGCCCAACCAAATCTAGATACTTTAACAGAAATACATTGATTTCACCAAGACCTTATCATCAGCTAACCAATGTAAATTCTAGTTTGGGCCAGTTTAAAGCAGGCCATGGTTCTGCACACAAAGATACTGCCCAGAGCATACAAATGAAGGGTTACTACACTTCTAGAAGCATGCCCCGATCTGCTGTCTGAAATAACATAATGGTCAGGGCACATCATTCTTCTGGAACATCAGGAGAGTCTGACATCAGGCGATGCGTAGTGCTTCTGGGCCTTTAATCAGAGAGTTGCTGGAATGCAGAGCTCTTCTGCTCATTTGATGATTTTTAACCTCATGACACGAGTCTGGGCTCTGTGTCACATCTGTCTTACAACCAACTAATTCAATGCATTCTCATATGAATTTCCACATAAGAATATGGTTCCGAAGGACTGGACCACTCCCGGGCATTCTGTTATGGTACCCAGGAGAATTTATTCCTAGAAAAAGCTGTAGAAGAGGACAAAAATGCTCTTCTCATATGATGCACCCTATCTTTGGGTTTTATACTACTGCCAATCACTGTAATTTCAGAGTGCCTTCCATGTAAATAACAATAGTTAGGTCCCTAGTGGGCTTCATGAAGTCTCTGACTCTTCTCTCATTCTAAGGTAAACAAGCACTTTGGGGTACGTTTTTTTGGTCTGTGCTGTTGGTTGATTTGTTTATTAAAGGGCTTTTGTTGTTTGTTTTGTTTTGTTTAACAAAACAAATGCACTTTAACATGCATAGTCTTTAGCCTGCCTTACCCAAGAAGTCCTCCTCCTTAAGATAATTTCCCTAACATGGTGTTTACCTTAACTATACTCAAGAGAACAATTCAGTTTCCCAAAGACAACAGAATTAATCTTATTTCTTTATTCTTGACCCTTTTCAGTCTAATCTGCCTCTTTCCTATGCTGCAGTAATTGTCTCTCATGGGCTCTGAGAGAGCCCTGAGTCAGATCACCTCTGCTGCACCACCTCACCCCCTACTCTCTAGTCTTGCAGGCCTGTCCAGTTACCATTTCATAAAGATGGATAGTGAAAATATTCTCCTCTAAGCTCCCACATCTTGTGTTGGGAGTTCTCCTTTACAGACTGAAAACACAGGCCCCTGACCCCTGAGTAGTAGTATTTGCTAGTATTTTGTTATATTCTTATTTTTTAAATTCACAGGTAGAGGGAATTGTGGTAACTCAAGTAAAGCAACATATTAAATACACTGGCTGTCCAGAAAAATGATGCTCTGCTTACAACTTTCAGTAAATCTCAGAACAAAACAGAACAGGCCCAGCAAAATCCACATTTAGTAAAAAGGGTCATTTTGAAAATAAGTCAAATATTTATTGTGCTTTAGACTGGTTTCCACCATTCCAATTATATCCTTATTCTTAAGACACAGCAGCCCTTGATGGAAACATGTGGGGTATGTCTACACTGCAGCAGGAAGGTGTGATTTCTAGCACAGTTAGGCAGACTCGTACTCGTGCTGTTTGAACAAATGCACTACAAAATAGCAGTATGGACGTTGCGCATGGGAGGTGAGTCATGCACCCAGATTTGGACTTGGGTGACTAGCTTGCGCTGTGCCTGTGCACAACTTCCATACCGCTAGCTTGAGCAGTACTAGAGTGAGTCTGCCTACCCATGCAAGGAATCATACCTCCCAGCTGCAGTGTAGACATACCTGTGACCCTGAGAGCTCTTCAATACCCACTGGCTCTTCAATGCCCACTGTACTGTAACTCATTTCAGGCCTACCACATTCACTGTCCCCAACACACTTTTGTCATAATATGAATCCAAAAAGTATCTTGTAAGGTATTGTATGTAAACTGGTGATGTGCTGGTCAGGAATAGGTGTGATGTATGTGTGAGCTGCATATAAAGAGTTACATATGAGTGTGAAATATGTTCTTTACATGTATTTGGGAGGCAGATCATAAAGCAAGCCTGCCCTAGACAAAGGAATGTATATTTACCTGTCTGCCTGGCTTGATTACCATCAGAGGACAATGAAAGTACATTTATATATAAGGTAAACAAAGCCCTCAAGCTAACAAGTGATGGAGGGAACAGCTTAGTGAGCTCACCGGAGGACAGAGTCTACATTCCCCAGGAAGTCTTTCTGGCTTCTGAGGCAAAGACAATGGGCTTTGGGAAATATAAGCAGAGCAAAAAGACATTCTAGTTATCCATCACTGGGGACGAAGGGAACCCTCTCATTCTATGAATGTTGGATTCTCCTACCAGGAAGGGCTGGAGATGCTGTAAGTGAGAAAACCGTGTAGCCAAAGACAGAGCTTGCTAGAATTAAGTTTTAGGCACTAGAAAGTGTGTTATTTTTGTTTTGCTTGTAACCATACCTGTCTCTTTTTCTCTTGCTTAGTATCACTTAAATCTCTGGTTTTTATTAATAAATTTGTTCTTAGTTTTAAAATAAACTATCTCAGTTCATATTGAAGGAAAGGGAGAGTCATCTGCTAATCTAACAGGCTGGTGTGTGCACTGTCTCTTTATAGGCAGCAACCGTAATTTCTGTGAGTGTCACAGCAAAATGGACTGGACACTGCAAAGAGACATCTTTGGGGAAATCGGATTCAGTGATGGTTACCCTGAAGGCAAGGTTTAGATTGGCAGATGCTCTAGGCATTTGCTGGTGAGGTGGACAGATTGGTGTGGCAGGGAGCTGGCACACAGTTTAAGCCCTAGCAAAGCACACCCTTGCTGAGGCAGAGCTGTAACACAGTGGCTTACAGTTTTGGGTGTTCTGAGGAAAGCATCACAATACCCATGGATTAATGATGGGAGAAAAGGAGTGTTGCATAGTGGTTAAAGCCTGGGACTTGTAGTCAATAGTCCTGAGTTATATTTCCAGGCCTGCTACTGAACCTGTGTGTGATGGTTGCTTAACTTCTCCATGCCTCAATTTCCCCATCTGTGAAATGGTTTCAATGATAATTACCTACCTGTCAGTGGACTTGTGAAGCTTAATTAACATTTTAGGCTGAGATTTTCAAAGGAGCCTAAGCGAGCATCTTCTTTGAAAGTGTCAACCTCAAATGAAAGACATTATATGAATATTAATATTATGTCAGCGAACTGGGAGAGAGATCCTGGCAGCAAAGACCAAAAAAAAAAACCTGATTAAATTTGCCAAGAAGAAGTGCATTACTGACACCTAGCAGTACAAATAACGTGTTTCTGTACACAGCAGAGTCTTATCTCACTGCACTGCTTTCCCTGATTCCAAACAAATTGGACTGTAGGGTAGTGCCCAGAATGGCTATTTAAGTGATCTCAGTGCACTGACATATTTAGGGGACTCCCTCAACATGCAATGAGAATAACACCCTCTCACTTATTTTAGTGTATGCTAGATCTGTATTATTGACCAAGTGACTCAAGACCATGGATGTGCCAGAAAAACCAAGAATAGCAAATGAACAAATGTTTCTTACAAAGACATTACAAATAGCTAAGCATACAAGTACAGAGCTCTCCATACCACAATGGAGCTTTTCATGTGGGATTGTGGTTCCAGCTCCTGATTGTCTTGCTCATGCCTCCCATACAGTGTATTTTCCTTCAACATGTCTTGGGACTTGTTTACATATGAGCTTTGTGCCATGGCCAGGAACTAAAATTAAGACACAATTATATATCGTAGGGTAGTGAGGAAAGGTTGGGGGATTAGCAGTAAATTTCACAACCAGTGATTCTCCTAGTGCTAATAAAAATACTTTCATGGGCTTCTTCGTTTTGCCTGCTACTTTAACTGGTTATGGCTCTGAGCTGCTTCTCCAAAGTTCAGAAGTGTTGTGGATCCATGGCTTTGGCTCAAGTCCATTTCTCCTGCTAACACAAAGAAGGTGGAGTAGTGCAACCCAGAGATCTTTATACACAAATCACTATGCTGAGTGGTGTCCCGTTCATTTCTTTTACACCTTTTGGGAGTCACTTGAATTCTCAGTTTATGCTTTCAGTCTATCCACCTATTAAAATCATAGAATATCAGGGTTGGAAGGGACCTCAGGAGGAGGTCATCTAGTCCAACCCCCTGCTCAAAGCAGGACCAATCCCCAGACAGATTTTTACCCCCATTCCCTAAATGGCCCCCTCAAGGATTGAACTCACAACCCTGGGTTTAGCAGGCCAAGGCTCAAACCACTGAGCTATCCTGTCCTCCTGTCTTAGTCTTTGTATAATTGATAATTTTTTAAACCTGCTGTAATATACTGACACTGCATGCACATGCACATACAAACACTGAGTATCCTGGAAGCAGAACTCCTCCACTATGTGTCATCTGCCCTTTACTGCTAGCAGATTCTCCTTCTGCTCCAGTGGATCCTTTGGCGCTAGATAATCTGAGTTCTAGCCCACTGCCATTGTGAAATTGATGTTGTGCAGCATAGTTACAACTATGAAGTGCCTAAATGTCCATGCATTTGTTACAATATGATCAGTGCAAGTAGACACATAGAAAGAACTGGCCGTGATTAAAAGGGATGAATTAATCTGTTCAGATAATGCAAAAACCACTCATCTCTCTCCATAACAAGCTGAGCCCAAATAGAACATATTTAAGGGTTAAACAATAAAGATATTTTCTATGACATTTAATTTTCACATTGTTTGACACTTCCCAAGTTGGGCTTAGTAGTGCTTTTCTTTGAGTATTCCTTGCCCTTGGAAGCGATAACTCTTTTACCAACATAGACACGGAACAATTAAGTGAGTTGCCCAAGGGTCATGCAGTGAATCAGTGACATTGCCAGAAACAGAATTTACAAGTCCTCGTTCTAAGTCCTTTCCTCTACATACCAGGCTCTACTCCTTGTATGGTCACTGCATGGCAAAGCACACTCTCTCACACATGCCCACACAGAAGAGGGAGGGAGCATGAAAAAGGAAAGAGAAAAATATCTGGAAAAAAAGATTACAGAAAGGAAGAAACTGCATATCACTTATTAAAAGTTATTTGTTAAAGACAGACTACATCAATTGTCCCAAGCCAAGCACATGGAGACAAATTCATCCTTTATGCAGCTCCAATGGACTCAATAAATTGAGTTTCTTGAGGGATGGTCTTGGCCCACAAAATTCAATCCATTTTTTTCTGGTTTTAACAGAATCGTGCCTTATTATGCTCTATTTCTGTCCTATTTTGAGCATTACAACATTTCTGAAGGAACACTAGGGGAGAGGGAAGAGAGCTAGCGAATATTGACATGAGACGGAGGAGTCATAGAGGTTTATTTTTTATACAAACTTACCCTCCCTGAGTTATGTAAACTTCCTTGACTTACACAAACACTCTGAAAGGCAAAGGTTTTCTATCCTCAATGAACTACTGATATTAACACTTGTCTTTGTCCATACTGCCTGCTAACACTGTTCCATGCTGCTTTGATACCATTACTACAGGATCTCATTCTCCATGGGAGAAATGAATTTAAAGAAAGGTGACTAGTGAAGAAACACATGGAAGGGCTGCACTTTTACAAGGTGAGAAATTGGGCTAAATTGTACCTTGCCCTGAAAAATTTAGCATGGTCACCTAGGATTGTGACAGAATACACCCCTATATTCACATCCTATTATAATATTCTGTGTACAAGGTATGCCTTGTAAGGTATCATTTGAAAACTCATAATTTGCTGGTCAGTTTTGGCCTGATAAAATGTGTACATTGTATGTGAAGTTATAGGATTTCCCTGCATGATGTTATTAACACATGTTCCAAACCCCACAGCCTGCCCAAGCAGAAGTTGACAAACAGTTCTGTCCTAAACAAAGAAATGTGTTCTTGCCCAGCAAGTATCTCATGGCAGCCGGGCTCTGCAGGCAGGGGCCAGATCTAGGGGGCATAGCCAACCAGCACTTGGTTCCTTCAGGGGCAAGGCAAGAGCACATTGGGGTGCAGTTTGGACCTGTACTGAGTGCCCAGTCATGCAGAGGCAGCCCTGCTTTGGGAGCAGGGCAGGGAGGGCTGCCAGGCAGCCAGCCAATGCCCCGGCTCCTACAGCACAAAGAGCCACGGGCCTGAGCAGCTGCCACCAGTTTGCGATCTGCCAGCTCCTGGCAGGAGGTGACGGTTTTCGAACTGTGAGATGCATTTTCCCTCTGTGCTAATTGGAAGGCAGAAATCTGGGGGAGGGGCGCACGTGAACCCCGCGTGCCTCCCCGCATTCGTCGCTTGCTTGTCCCAGGCACTAAAATAACTAGTTATGGCTCTGAACATAAAGTTCTCTCCTCCACTGTCTTTCCCTTCCTGTTAATTTCTTTCTGAAGTTCTGACAATCCTTCATTTGCGTTCAGCTCAGACTGGTAATAGGAAGCACATTGTGAACGAGACAATGCTCAGTAAACAAACGGCTGGATAAATCTCTCTCTCGTCTAATAGAAAACCTGTTTTTCACCATGGTTGGTGACCAGACTTTAATACAGACATATTCATATTCAAATCATATTTTCAGTATATATAACATAACTCCTTATACTATATCTGTACATACATTTCACAATGATATTGATGCCCAGTGTGACCCCGGTTTTCATTTGAGATCTCACATGACACTCTTTGGTGAACAAGAATGTATACATCAGACCCAAGAGAGTTCTGTAACCCCTCTGCACCTCCTTGCCAGCTGGCATTAAGAGAGTCTTGGATCACACAATCTAAGGATAAGTGTGGCCTTATTGGTGGAGGAACCGAGTGCCCAATACTCAGTGGAAGCTGAGAGTCCTGCGGCTCTTCAGCATCTCTGAAAAAATCAGGCCTCTTTTACTTAGGTGCCTCTGTACAGAAACTTGCCTTTTTGTCTTCCACTGTGGCTTTTCAGACTGCAGGGAGTCTATAGCCATCCCCCCTCTCTCCAACGGGGTAGCACATGCAACCCAGCATTCATATTATTAAATCCATTTAGTATTTGTGTATATATTTTTTCACAGGCTTTTTAATGGCCCCGGGAGCTTATGGGGCTGAAATAATGGGAGATTTGGTTCTCCCCATGATATTTCAGATCCCAAATGGAGGAAATATTGCAAGAAGGCCAGATCTGATCTCATCAATGGCTTGTTGAGGAATAAAAAATGGCTTTGGGTGGAGTGGTGGGGGACACATACAGAGAAATTCAACTTTATATGGGTTTACCCAACTGCATACCCCCAGCCGTTAATATATGTTTGTCCTCCATTAGGCTCAGCGCTAATTGGTGAATATTGGTCCTTCCATGTCTGATTGCCTGGTTATTCCTCATTTATTTTCCCCAATTGCCCTTCCAGTAACTCCTTTCCATTTGAAAAGGTTTAATTTACACTATACTCTTTCTTTCTAGTCTTTTGAACTAAGCAAACTTATAAGTCTGTTTCCTGTTCTCTGAATTTACATCCCCGTGGGCAGCGGGCATAATAGGACTCCTGGGCCGCAGTGACCCCGGCCCTTCTCCAAGACCCCCACTGCCTCTTCCACTCCACACACACCCTGGTCCCCGCTGCTCGCTGTGTCCCTCCTCCTTGGGATGGGGAGGTGAGGAGGGACGCGGAGAGCCAGCGGCCAGTGGACTGAGCAGGCTTGGCTGAGCGCGGGGGCTGGTGGCTTGGCGGGCGGGGGGGGAGGAGTCTTCAGGGGCGGGAGGAGCTAGCGCCAGGGGGATGGCAGCTCAGCCTGGCCCGACCCAGCAGGCACTCGGGAGCCTGGGGGGGCCGACGACTCGGATCGGCCCAGCCCGGTGCTGGGGCCGGCCTGGTGCTGGGGGAGGCCGGTGGCTCAGGCCGGCCCAGCACTGGGGCAGGCCGGTGCCTTGGCCTTGCCCAACGCTCAGGAAGGCCTGCGGCTCGGCCTGACTCTGGCAGGGGTACGGGGGGAGCGGTGGCTCAGCCTGTTGCTTGGGGGGGCTAGCAGCAGTGGCTCAGCCTGATGTGGCTGGGGAGGGCGGGCCGGGGCTCCTCCAGTCATGGGGGCCCCTCAGAGTCAGGGGTTCTCCTTTTACAGGGTGGTAGTGGGGTTTCAGGGCTCCAGAATGTGGGGGCGGGTCCTTGGCTGGAAGGGGTGGGGCCAGCCTCCCCGAAGTGGGGGTTCATCCGCAGTGCATGTACATCCCTGTTTATTTGCACTCTTGGCTATACCTATCTCTTTTACTGTTCCGAAATTAAAACTAAGCTTTTCACCATATTGTTTGTGAAATGTGCATTTTCTTTTATTTAGTATAATTTGAAACATGCAAACTTTGCTGATTTGAGAAATATCTCTCTTGAGCTGTAGATGCAGATGGGAAGCAATCGATACCGTTGTTTTCATGTTCTCTGCCATGTCCATTATCAGTAGACACCTATGTAATTAGTCTTTTCATGTTATGGAGAGGTGTTCCAATGCATTTAATGGGCTTATCTGAACCCTCAGTATTAATGCATTGAAATATCATATGCGTGCAAGTTAAGGCCTCTATAGCATAATCACAGAATGCTTGGAGTTTCTACCACTGAAATATGAATTATTGAAATATGAACATATACTGATTGTACCAGAGAACTAATTCTTACACAGTTTTGCTGCATCTATTCGCACACAAGAGATCACAAAATGGGCTTTCACTACTAGTAGCAATGGTTTCTGGAATGCATCTTCCTTAACTCTGGCATCTAATGTCAACTTCTGGGGAAAAGGAAGAACTGCTCAGAAAATGAGAATATTTTTCAAAAATATTTATGTGAAAAATGTATTCCTTTTTCCCTATCACAATATTTCAAAAATTTTTATCACCTCGTCTCAGAAGTCTCCCCCCTCCACCTCCAGTTGGTAGACAGATACAGTCGAACATGTAACTATACCAAGGGGAATCTATTTTTTGTCAAGGTCCAAATTTCTTGGTCAAGGTCAGTCAGTCAAGGTCCAGACTCCAGAGAAAATAATAAAAAAAGAACAATGATAAGAAGTGAATAAAAATATTTTGGAGTCTGTTCAAAAGCATCTGGCAGTCCAGATTTGGCATGCAATCAGCCTATTGACTACCCTGATCTAGACCAGAGGTTCTTAAACTGAGGGGAGGCCCCCCAGGGGGACACAATATATTCTGGCGGGCATGAGAAGCTTTAGGGAAAGAAAACTTACTGTGCACATTCAGAGCTGGGCAGCTAGAGAGCGGCACCTGCTGGCCAGGTGCCCAGCTCTGAAGGCAGTGCCGCTGCCAGCAGCAGTGGAGAAGTAAAAGTGCCATGGTATGGTATTGACACCCTGACTTCTGCTCTGCTGCTTCCGGCAGCGCTGCCTTCAGAGGTGGGTGGCCAGAAAGTGGTGGCTGCTGGCTGGGTGCCTTGGGGGGAGCGGGTGGGGAGGTTGTAAACTACTACAGACACATACAAGCGGAGAAGGGAGGTGACCAAATATGTTTGAGAACCCATGATTTATACCGTGCCAAGAGTCCTAGATCATTGTGATATCAGAGGTGACTTAAACAATGACTACCATTACTCTACAGCTAATTTGCATGCAACAACTTAATTGGTTGTATGAGGTAGACTGCCCAGATGGTGGATTACTTGGCACAGTGCTAGTATAAAATACCAATCAGAATGTTTGACCATGTCAAATTGTTTGTTTCAATTTTTCTAATGAATTGACATGTTTCCAAGGAATGTTTTGATTTTGATTAAATGTTATTTTCCAAGGGTCAAATGTTCTGTTGTGTTTTATATTTATACACAGCAGCACCAGAAGGAACCCAAAAACTTCACAAATTGTATTCACACAGCACAACTGAAATAGCTGTCTCTGGAGACAAGGGTGGGAACTAGGTAAGGCATGGCATAGGAAGTTGGCAAGGAAAAATGTTGGCCAAAAGCATTGGGGCAGATGCCTACCCTTATGAAAAATGGCAACTGTCAACTAACAATGTAATTTCCAAACAGCAGCAACCTTTGGTCAACACCTGCTAGAGTTGTATGCAATCCAGAGATTTAGGGATCGTTTATGCTGGGGATTTCAGTTATCAGCGACCAGCCACCAGTGTCACCACTGTCACTGCAACAGTGCACACCTCTAGTGTAGATAGGCAAAGCCACTATAAACTGCAATTTGCCCAGGTGCAGGTCATTTCTGCTTGAAATCAGTGTAAACTGCATTAATGCAAATCACAGTTAATGGAAGCTTTGCCCGTCTACACCAGGGGTTTGCACTGGTGGCTAGGCAACAAAGGCTGCAACTAGATAAAATCCACAGTGCAGACAAGAGCTTAGATGTGAAATTTGCTAGTTCCTTAGGGCATCCAAACCCCTTTTCGTTGTTAACGTTATGATTGCACTTGGCTTATCTCACCCATCCATTGAGCAGCTACCAATTCTAGATGTACTTTAACAAATATTGAAGGCTTCCAAATTAGTGTTCTGTAATTTTTA
Source organism: Trachemys scripta elegans (assembly GCF_013100865.1). Lineage (NCBI taxonomy): Eukaryota > Metazoa > Chordata > Testudines > Emydidae > Trachemys > Trachemys scripta. The sequence continues at coordinate 258,790,437 of NC_048299.1, forward strand.
TTTCTATAACCTTATTTATCTTGCCTACATACTAATCTATAATCTCTCTGTTTCACACTCACACACACGCTCTCTCACACACAGACACACACACACTCTGCTCCCAGTCTTCTGCTGTTTGTGAGTTCAGTTTTATTTACTGGAACAGATTCAATATGTTTTGGATAAACTATTTCAGCATATACTCCTCTACCCCGATATAACACAACCCAATAGAACACGAATTCTGATATAACGCGGTAAAGCAGTGCTCCAGGGCGGGGGGGCTGCGCACTCCGGCGGATCAAAGCAAGTTTGATAGAATGTGGTTTCACCTATAACACGGTAAGATTTTTTTGGCTCCCGAGGACAGCGTTATATCGAGGTAGAGGTGTATATAGATTAGGGCTAGCCAAGCCTAGCAAACCGAGCTGGGTGAAAATTTCTGGATGTAACTTTTTTTGTTTGAACAACTATGATTTTGTTTGTTTGTTGTTGTTTTTGTTTCAGTCACCAAACCAAAAAGGAAGTTGAAGATTTGATGCTTGGCTGTTTTAGCTATTTGAGTGTTTTCATAGATTCACAGATTCATAGATTCTAGGACTGGAAGGGACCTCGAGAGGTCATCGAGTCCAGTCCCCTGCCTGCATGGCAGGACCAAATACTGTCTAGACCATCCCTGATAGACATTTATCTAACCTACTCTTAAATATCTCCAGAGATGGAGATTACACAACCTCCCTAGGCAATTTATTCCAGTGTTTAACAACCTTGACAGTTAGGAACTTTTTCCTAATGTCCAACCTAGTCCTCCCTTTCTTCAGTTTAAACCCATTGCTTCTTGTTCTATCCTTAGAGGCTAAGGTGAACAAGTTTTCTCCCTCCTCCTTATGACACCCTTTTAAATACCTGAAAACTGCTATCATGTCCCCTCTCAGTCTTCTCTTTTCCAAACTAAACAAACCCAATTCTTTCAGCCTTCCTTCATAGGTCATGTTCTCAAGACCTTTAATCGTTCTTGTTGCTCTTCTCTGGACCCTTTCCAATTTCTCCACATCTTTTTTAAAATGCGGTGCCCAGAACTGGATACAATACTCCAGCTGAGGCCTAACCAGAGCAGAGTAGAGCGGAAGAATGACTTCTCGTGTCTTGCTCACAACACACCTGTTAATACATCCCAGAATCATGTTTGCTTTTTTTGCAACAGCATCACACTGTTGACTCATATTTAGCTTGTGGTCCACTATAACCCATAGATCCCTTTCTGCCGTACTCCTTCCTAGACAGTCTCTTCCCATTCTGTATGTGTGAAACTGATTTTTTCTTCCTAAGTGGAGCACTTTGCATTTGTCTTTGTTAAACTTCATCCTGTTTAACTCAGACCATTTCTCCAATTTGTCCAGATCATTTTGAATTATGACCCTGTCCTCCAAAGCAGTTGCAATCCCTCCCAGTTTGGTATCATCCGCAAACTTAATAAGCGTACTTTCTATGCCAATATCTAAGTCGTTGATGAAGATATTGAACAGAGCCGGTCTCAAAACAGACCCCTGCGGTACCCCACTCGTTATGCCTTTCCACTCGTTTTCCCCTACAGAGATAATATACAAATGGTTAAAGATATTTTACTCTAACTTTCTAAATCTCATCTAAATCTTAGGCTGAGACCAAGTATAGAAAATTTCAGCTCCAAAGGAGAATTTACCCAGAAAGTTGTGAGTCAGAACAATAAACTCTATTATACAATAATGTTTATAAAATCCAAATTCAGCATTGCAATATAGGATACATGGAGGGGGGGGGGATTAGAGTGCAAAATTGCACACACCATTCAGTTTAGATTAACAGAACCTTATGCAAAAAAGAAGGGAACAACCTTATGATGTTTTAAAAGGCTTTTTTATCCACTTGCTGAGTTGGTTGTAATGAGACCCAACTGATCTGACTACTTTGGTGATTCAGCAAAGTAGCTCTACACCTTCTCACAAAATCCTTGATCCTGATAACTGATGTATCAAACTATAATTGCTATGTGTGTGAGAAGTTATAAATAACTTTTGCTTAATTATAATCCATTCTTAGGTTGTGCTCTATAGACTGCATACAAATTTTCAAGAAGAGTTAAGTTTGAAGGCATAGTAGCAAGCTGTTTGTTAGCTAGAGGAACCAAAAGACATGTTAGGTCAAAATTTCAAATCAGTGTAATATTTAAAATGACCTGTAACAAAATCAGTTTCACTAATTTTCTTCAAACTGCGCAGAAACATTTTTCTTGACTTTCAAAGTAAAATTAAGCAAACTTCAGGTCATTCTGAAATTACAGGGTTTACACTGACCACTGCTCCACAGTCTACAATATCAAGTATCCCTTAACAGTTGCTAAAATGCTCTATTTTATAAGAATGGGAAGATAATATTTATGAAAAGCCCTTTAGCTGATAGACTGAGAAATACTGATGTTCAATTTGGGACTAATCATTCCATGTTTATTCACTGCTATTTTTCAGACCCACTCACAAGTCCATAATTATTATTCCATTTCCTTCTGTACATTTTTTCTTTTTCTTTTGTACTTTCAGTAAATACAAGGCTTTAGCCCCAGACCACCTGACAATTAGACAAGAACAAAAAAACAAACAAAACATACAGCATGGCACAAGGCCAAACCATAGTAACACACAATTACTTTTCCAGCATGCAGAAATTATGTACAGAAACACAAAAGACAAATAATGTATGTATATTCTGTAGCTGACAAAAATAAAACCTATTTATAAAGATCAAAGATTGTTTTCAACGGTATATTACCATTTCTGGAAAATCAATCTACATTATTTTTAGTACAGGTTAGGAACTGTGAGCAATGATTGAATTATTTGCCAAGAACATGGTTAGACAGAGAGACTTGAAAAACTGGAAACTGTGATTTCTTTCCAAAGAAAAAGTATATCATAGTCACAGCTGGCATCACTACATAGAGGACTTTGGGCTTCTAATACATTTTATGAGAAACAACACATGTTTTAATATAGAGCAGCCTATTATTATCAGGTTAACAGGAGTTATTCTTTAATAGAGATTATCCAGGTCTATCTGAAATTTCAAGACACTGAGTTGCCTCTGAAATCCTGAGATTAATTTGAAAATATTTATACTACAGCCTGTAAAACAGAATGCACACAAATTTTGAGGATACCTGCCTAATAATATAAATAACAACCTCTGAACTGGGTGAAACTTTTTAGTGAATAGCCCAAAAATGAGGTTTTGGTCAGCCCAAAACTATTCTCAAATTTGACACGAAGTCACTGAAAAGTTTCCACCAAAACCTTTTATTTTCTTTTTCTTTTTTTTTTTGTGGTGGGGGGATGGGTGAGAAGGGGGACACTTCAGTGGCTGGTTTGGGAATGACACCCGAGGAAGCAGTGGTGCCACCCTCAACCCATTCCTGATGTACAGCACAGAGCTGAACTTCAGTTTCCCACACTACAGTTCAAATCCTTGCTGTACATCAGGTAGAGGGGGAGGCCAGGGAATTGAACTCACATATCTTACATCATCGGAGTACCCTAACCACCGGGCTATGGGATATCTTACCTGAAATTTCTCAATCTCTTCTGTTGAAACTGTTCCACTTGAATAGTCATTAGGCCTTGAGAGAGAAAGCAAAAAATAACAACTCTCTAGACTGGTGGTTAAAGCATTTCACTGGCACAGAGGTGACCCTAGTTCACATATGTGCTCCAATGTCTATTTATCTGCAGTGTAACCTGAATATTACATTGATGGGCTTACTAGATATGGACAGATTAGATAACAGGGACGAACCCATCTTGCCGCTTTTGGGGCCCAACATAAGACCAATCTTGTTCCCTCAATTCTATGGTTTCTGAATGGCCTGGCAGTGTTTCGCGGAAGAACAAAGGACAAGCAGAGGGTCAGGGTTTAAGGCTGCAGTGTAAAACAAGGGGTGAAGGGAAAGAAAAGATTATAGTCCTTTCAAAAAAGAAATATTGCTTTTCATATTGGTGCCTAGGTATGCAAAGGTAGATAAGATAATACAAAGGTAGGTATAATTCAAATGCCTAATTCCCAGCTAGAAGAAAATATTTTTCTCTTAAAGATCCCCTATTCTGACCCCTTCCACTAAGTGTTGTAAAAGCTCTTACTCACATTCTTTTGATCCTCCAAGAACATCTCTAGGAAAATGGAGGAAAACAAGAATTGATATTTTAAAAGATGAAAAGCAAGCAGAAAAATAGATGTTGGGACAGAAGGGGTTGGTTAGGTTTGAGCCAGGGGTTATAATTGGGAGTAACTGGATGAAAATGAGCAAAGGAAAATTTTGGGTGCACAGCAGGAAAAAAAAATCCTGACAATGAAATCTTTTAGGATGTGGAATGAGATTGCCAATGGGAGTGGTGAAAAGCCCATCACTTGTTTCCTTGAAAATTAAGCAAGAAAATACTGTAGGGATTGTTAGCTGAGGAAGGGACAAGATGACCTAAATAATATTTTCCATCAATAATTTCTGGTACTATGAACTAGACTGAAACTGTACGATGCCAAACCCACTTCTCTTTCCTGTGCTTTGTTGTGGTCTTCCAGAATAATAGCTTATATTCCAAATACTGTATAGAAGCATACTTATGCAAAAACCCAACCTGGTCTCTAGCTGCTATAACATATCATATCATATCTTTTATTTTGCATTATTTGGTTTCTTGACCACTGTTGAGTCAACAAAATGCTCTGAGTCTCCTTGAAGGAAAGTATCTTTCATCTTTCACTGAAAAGGTCTATTGCTATAGCAGTGGTGGTAGCCAAAGGTGCCACTAGTTACTGATGGTAGCAACAGTGGCATCTCTATGGTCAAATTTTCAAACAGATGAAGTTAGTTGCCTAAATCCATATTTAGCAAAACACTTAAATACATGCTTAAATGTAAACACATGCTCAAGTCCCATTTAAGTCAGTAGCACTTAAACACGGTCCTAAAGTTAAGCATATGCTTAAATTAGGGCTGTCAATAAATCGCAGTTAACTCACACAATTAACTCAAAAAAATTAATCGCAATTTAAAAAATTAATTATGATTAAATCGCACTGTTAAACAATAGAATACCAATTGAAATTTATTCAATATTTTTGATGTTTTTCTACATTTTCAAATATATTGATTTCAATTATAACAGAATACAAAGTTTACAGTGCTCACTTTATATTATTTTTATTACAAATATTTGCATTGCAAAAATGATAAACATAAGAAATAGTATTTTTCAATTCACCTCATACAAGTACTGTGGTGCAATCTCTTTATCATGAAAGCGCAACTTACAAATGTAGATTTTTTTGTTACATAACTGCACTCAAAAACAAAACAATGTAAAACTTTAGAGCCTATAAGTCCACTCGGTCCTACTTCTTGTTCAGCAAATCACTAAGAGAAACAAGTTTGTTGACATTTACGGGAGATAATGCTGCCCGCTTCTTATTTACGTCACCTGAAAGCGAGAATAGACATTCACATGGTGCTTTTGTAGCTGGCATTGCAAAGTATTTACATGCCAGATCTGCTAACCATCCATATGCCCCTTCATGCTTTGGCCACCATCCCAGAGGACATGCTTCCATGCTGATCATGCTCATTAAAAAAAAAGTGTTAATTATATTAGTGACTGAACCCCTTGGGGGAGAATTGTATGTCTCCTGCTCTGTGTTTTATCTGCATTCTGCCATATATTTCATGTTATAGCAGTCTCGGATGATGACCCAGCATGTTGTTCGTTTTAAGAACACTTTCACTGCAGATATGACAAAATGCAAAGAAGGTACCACTGTGAGATTTCTAAAGATAGCTATAGCACTTGACCCAAGATTTAAGAATCTGAAGTGCCTCCCAAAATCTGATCGGGACAGGATGTGGAGCATGCTTTCAGAAGTCTCAAAAGAGCAACACTCTGATGCGGAAACTACAGAACCCGAAACACCGAAAAAGAAAATCAACCTTCTTCTGGTGGCATCTGACTCAGATGATGAAAATAAACATACATTGGTCTGCACTGCTTTGGATCATTATCGAGCAGAACCTATGCATGTCCTCTGGAATGGTGGTTGAAGCATGAAGGGACATATGAATCTTTATCACAGCTGGCATGTAAATATCCTGCAACTCCAGCTACAACAGTGCCATAAGAATGCTTGTTCTCACTTTCAGGTGACATTGTAAACAAGAAGCGGGCAGCATTATCTCCCGCAAATGTAAACAAACTTGTTTGTCTGAGCGATTGGCTGAACAAGAAGTAGGACTGAGTGGACTTCTAGGCTCTAACGTTTTAGATTGTTTTATTTTTAAATGCAGGTTTTTTTGTACGTAATTCTACATTTGTAAGTTAAACTTTCATGATAAAGAGATTGCACTACAGTACTTGTATTCGGTGAATTGAAAAATACTATTTCTTTTATTTTTGCAGTGCAAATATTTATAACAAAAAATAAATATAAAGTGAGCACTGTACACTTTCTGTTCTGTGTTGTAATTGAAATCAATATATTTAAAAATATGGAAAACATGCAAAAATATGTATATAAATAGCATTCTGTTGTTGTTTAACAGCGCAATTAATCTTGTGATTAATCATGATTAATTTTTTTAATTGCTTGACAGCAATATCTTAAATGCTTTGCTGACTAGGGAGTGGACTGCTGAACTGGGGCCTAGATTTTCAGAGTTGCTAAGCAACAAACAAATCTCATTGAAGTCAGTGAGAGCTGCATGTGTTCAGCACCCAAGTTTTAAAGTTATGACTTAGTGTAGACAAGATGCTGGTTTTTCACCATTATGTTGTCTAGCGCTCCTCTGAGCACAGTTAGCTGACACAATGGTAAGAAAAGTAGACACAGCCTTAGGAAAGAGTTTACCCTGAAGTATTTGGGGATGGCAAAGCTGCTAGAGGGATGTTAATTTTTGTGTGTGTGCGCCTGCTTTATTTGTTGTTTTGTTTTTAATAGAATGGGAAATACAGGCTACTATATGACAGCTTTCTTTATAACTAAAATTATGGAAAGGTGCCCAGAGGATAAAACAGGCCTATTTGTAAATCTAAATACATTAAATACATAAATAAAAAGCTTCAATTCTTTTCTGGGAATAAATTTGCAACATTTTCTTTTTTATGTGATCTGAATCTATTTGCAAATGTTTTCAGGGTGAAATTCACCCCAGGGCCTGGCAAGACCTATCTGAATCCTTCCTGCATATCACCTAGGGAACAAACAAGGCTCCGCTGTCCCTGTCTAGCCTGGACTGCTCTTTGCAAGACCTAGGCAACATTTAATTGACAGTCAAGCCTATTTTGAGAGTTTAAGTGGTACCTAGTTCTCGTACTTACCCTCTGCAGAGCAAACAAACATTTATATTGTGGTAGCATCTCAAGATCACAGCCAAGTTCGAACCCATTGCGCTAGGTGCTGTACAATTATATAATACAGTCCCCAAATAACTCACAAAATATTCAAGCAGGATTGCACGTAATCACAGAGTCCTAAGGTGCTTTCAAAAGTTAAAGGGGAAGGAGCAGCCCAACCAGCTCAATGAAAAGAAGACTGGATTGAGTGAGGTGGAAAGGTGCAGAAATGGTGAAAGATGGCTAGACAACCCCCAGACAAAAATGACAAAATGGGAAAGGAAAGCTATAGTGAGGAGGAGAAAATCAGATGGGGTGATCTCCAAACCTTCATAAAAACTGCCAAACATGTGACTCTTTTTCTAAGCTGATTGAACATCTCCTTAATTAATAGTATATGGGTAGATTTAAAACTAGATTAAAACTCCAGCTCTGCTGCTCTTGTGCGCTCAAATAAATCTCCCGCTGACTTCAATCAACGTAGGTTGGGTTTTCTGTAGGCATTTAGGCTATACACAGGACTTGGGGTAACAGCTACAGGAATGTTAATAATTATTTTGACCACAGGAGGGCTCCCATGTTTCATGAATGCACCTGGAAACCCATTGAAAATAGTGAGAAGAATTTGTGGCAAAGGAAGGACTAGGGTGATAGAGTTGAAACAAAGTGCATCCCTTAGGCCTGGTCTACACTATGACTTTAATTCGGATTTAGCAGCGTTAAATCGAATTAACCCTGCACCCGTCCACACAACAAAGCCATTTATTTCAAAATAAAGGGCTCTTAAAATCGATTTCTGTACTCCACCCCGACGAGCAGAGTAGCGCCAAAATCGATATTGTCATTTCAAATTATGGTTAGTGTGGCTGCAATTCGATGGTATTGGCCTCCGGAAGCTATCCCACAGTGCACCATTATGACCGCTCTGGACAGCAATCTGAACTCGGATGCACTGGCCAGGTAGACAGGAAAAGCCCCGTGAACATTTGAATTTCATTTCCTGTTTGCCCAGCACAGGAGAGCACAGGTGACCACAGAAAGCTCATCAGCACAGGTAACCATGCAGGCCGAAAATCGAAAAAGAGCACCAGCATGACCGTATGGGAGGTACTGGATCTGATCGCAATATGGGGAGAGGATTCAGTGCTAGCAGAACTTCGTTCGAAAAGACAAAATGCCAAAACTTTTGAAAAAATCTCCAAGGGCATGATGGAGAGAGGCCATAATAGGAACTCAGATCATTGCCGCATGAAAGTCAAGGAGCTCAGACAAGCCTATCAAAAAACAAAGGAGGCAAACGGTCACTCCGGGTCAGAGCCGCGGACATGCCGCTTCTACGCCGAGCTGCATGCAGTTCTAGGGGGGGCTGCCACCACTACTCCACCTCTGACCATAGATTCCGAGGCGGGGGTAATCTCATCAGCTACACCTGAGGATTCTGTGGATGGGGAAGAGGAGGAGGACGAGCTTGTGGAGAGCACACAGCACTCCGTTCTTCCCAACAGCCAAGATCTTTTTCTCAGCCTGACTGAAGTACCCTCCCAACCCAGTACCCAAGACCATGAGCCTGTGGCTGAAAAGAAATCCTTCCCTGCAGTTAGCCAAGCGCGGGGGGGGAATTGGCCCTGAGCCTTTCGCGTTTGGCTAGCAGGGATCTTCCCTGATACCAGCCATGCGATGGGGGGAGGGGTACAGCGATCATCCCAGATAATTCATGGTGGGGGTGGGGGGTGGGAGGTTAGTTTGGTTTCTGCAGGGATCTTCCCTGATACCAGCCATGCGGTGCGGGAAGGGATAAAGCGATCATCCCAGAGAATTGGATGTGGGGGGGGGGGGGAGTAGTTTGTTTTCTGCTGCTGAAGGTTCACAGGAAAACCGCAGCA
>NC_048299.1:258799757-258839229 GCF_013100865.1 Trachemys scripta elegans
GGGGGGGGGGGGGGGGGGGGGGGGGGGGGGGGGAGTTAGTTTGTTTTCTGCTGCTGAAGGTTAACAGGAAAACCGCAGCAGTCAATGGGCTTTGCTTGGTATGTGGGAAAGGAGGGCGCAGAAGCCGAAAGACAATGGCTTACCATGGCCTCATGCAAGCTGAATTCTGTTGCCTGGACCTGCGTCTGTGATCTCTAACACCAAAGCCACAGGCACTCAATATTAAGATGGAAAATGCGACCTTGTACTGAAATCACATGTGCTATGTAATGTGAATAGTGTTGTTCACCATGAAAGAGTATAAGCATTGTTCTGTAAAATGTATCATTTTAAAAACTTCTCTCCTTTTTTCAACCCTCCCTCCAGCAGCTGCAAATTTTTCAAGCCTCCCTCCTCCGTCCCGAAGACTATCTCAGATAAGGCGGTGGAGAAAGAGGACACGAGACGAGATGTTCTCGGAAATAATGGAATGCACCCGCAATGAAAGAGCTCATTTGAATGAGTGGAAGGACATGGTATCTAAATACAGGAAAGATGCCAGTTAATGTGAGGTCATGAGGGATGCTTGAGATGAGAGGTGGCAGGCTGCAACGCTGGGGCTGCTGCGTGATCAAACGGACATGCTCCGGCATCTGGTGGAGCTTCAGGAATGGCAGCAGGATAACAGACTGCCGCAGCAGCCGCTGTATAACCTCCCTCCCCCCTCACCGTGTTCCATATCCTCCTCACCCAGATGTGTAAGAACGTGGGGAGAGGCTCCGTACACCCTCCCGCTCCACCCCAGTGGACAGCCCAACCCAAAGGCTGTCATTATATTGAATTTTTTCAGTGGCCTCCCAAACCTCACCCAGGTTACCTTGTTGGTTCTCTCCCTATGTTTATAATCAATTAGTAAAGAATACATGATTTTTAAATGATAGTGACTTTATTTCCTTTAAAAGCAAGCTGTGATTTAAGGGGGGAGGGTGGTTTGCTTACAGGGAATGAGTCAATCAAGGGGGCGGGTTTTCAACAAACAGAACTTTCACACCGTAGCCTGGCCAGTCATGAAACTGGTTTTCAAAGCTTCTCTGATGCGCAGCACTTCCTGGTGTGATCTTCTAATCACCCTGGTGTCTGGCTGCGCATAATCAGCAGCCAGGCGATTTGCCTCAGCCTCCCACCCCACCATAAATGTCTCCCCCTTACTCTCACAGAGATTGTGGAGCACACAGCAAGCAGCAATAACAATGGGGATATTGGTTTGGCTGAGGTCTGAGCGAGTCAGTAACGAGCGCCAGCGACCTTTTAAACAGCCAAATGCACATTCTACCACCATTCTGCACTTGCTCAGCCTGTAGTTGAACAGCTCTTGACTCCTGTCCAGGCTGCCTGTGTATGGCTTCATGAGCCATGGCATTAAGGGGTAGGCTGGGTCCCCAAGGATAACTATAGGCATTTCAACATCCCCAACGGTTATTTTCTGGTCCGGGAAGTAAGTCCCTTGCTGCAGCCATTTAAACAGATTAGTGTTCCTGAACACGCGAGCGTCATGAACCCTTCCCGGCCAGCCCACGTTGATGTTGGTGAAACGTCCCTTGTGATCCACAAGTGCTTGCAGCACCATTGAAAAGTACCCCTTGCGGTTTATGTACTGGGTACCCTGGTGCCAAGATAGGGATATGGGTTCCATCTATCGCCCCACCACAGTTAGGGAATCCCATTGCAGCAAAGCCATCCACTATGACCTGCACATTTCCCAGAGTCACTACCTTTCATAGCAGCAGCTCAGTGATTGCTTTGGCTACTTGTATCACAACAGCCCCCACAGTAGATTTTCCCACTCCAAATTGATTCCCAACTGACCTGTAGCTGTCTGGCGTTGCAAGCTTCCACAGGGCTATCGCCACTCACTTCTCAACTGTGAGGGCTGCTCTCATCTTGGTATTCTGGCGCCTTAGGGCAGGGGAAAGCAAGTCACAAAGTTCCATGAAAGTGCCCTTACGCATGCGAAAGTTTCGCAGCCACTGGGAATCATCCCACACCTGCAACACTATGCGGTCCCACCAGTCTGTGCTTATTTCCCAGGCCCAGAATCGGCGTTCCACGGCTATAACCTGCCCCATTAACAGCATGATCTCCAAAGTGCCGGGGCCCGCGGTTTGATAGAATTCCATGTCCATGTCCTCATCATTCTCTCCGCCGTGCTGCCGTAGCCTACTCCTCGCCGCCTGGTTTTGCAGGTTCTGGTTCAGCATAAACTGCACGATAACGCGCAAGGTGTTTACAATGTTCATGACTGCTGTCTTGAGCTGAGTGGACTCCATGCTTGCCATGGTATGGCGTTTGCGCTGTTCACCCAGGAAAAAGGCGCGAAACGGTTGTCTGCCGTTGCTTCCCTGGAATCCAAAATTCGGATTAATCCTGTAGTGTAGAGATACCCTTAGTTCAGGCCAAAGTCTCCATGCAGCCAAGAAGTTACATAAAGTGGAAATGTTTATATATAAAAAAAGTTTTTCTTCAACAAAACACCAAGAAGGAAAAGAACAAATGTTTCCCTGCAACTTTTGTTTTTATAATGTCTCCCTAAAAGGGGCACCTACTGAAATGAGTGATGTTAGCTTGTATGTTCTCCAGGGGGACCACCACAACTTCTTGACACATGCCCTCAACAGAGGACATAAGAGCTGCATAGGCTTTTTGTTAGCTCATTCCCCAAAGGTGAATTTTAGAGGTCTAACTCCGCTCCCATTTAAGTCAATGGAAAGACTCTCCCCAGCCTCAATAGAAGTTGCAGTGGGCCCACGTTTCAGTGTTTGAGTGAAAGGCTGGCTTCCCCTATAAATTCCAGTCCCATATAGATAGAAGTGGTCATGGTCTTTTTCTTACGTGGCTTCGAGTCACAGGGGAGGCAATACTCAACTTATTCTATTAAGGAGTTATGTTAAATCTATATTTACCCAAGAGTTTGTATTAACCTGGTCTAACTGGTCAAGGCCTGCACTGAGAATTTCCAGTTCATACTATAGATCATTGACCTAACAGACCTGATGACCTTAAGTGGTTCCAGGCAGACACCACCCACATGAAATAGATTTAAACATGTAACAAACTCTTATTAAATTTTTCATTTACAAAAACTGGTCCTGTGTTCATGAGGTGGAAATCAAACCTGGTGTCTTTTTTTTAAAATGTCTTGTAATAAAATATAATTTACAAAAATTCGTTTGTTGGAAGGCACCAAAACCAGATTAGAGTTCATGAGTAATACCCCCGAGATAAAAGCTAGCATCAGATTCAGTATTTGCACAGTATCATTCTAAAACAAGCCAAATGGATGAGTTCTAAATTTTAAAAAGGTTTTAAAGCCACGAGATACAGATGAGCCCTGAAACTTGATTTTTGGAAGTATTATTTTGTAGCTATTCCTATGTCAATCATCATAGAGCACTTCACAACTATCAATGATTTAAACCCCACAACATCCTTGTGAGTTAGCTCAGTATTATCCTCCCCATTTCTACAGATGGGGAAATAAAGGCACCAGAGCTATTTTCTTGACATGTGCAAGGTCACCTAGGAAGACTGAGTTAGAGTGGAGAAAAGAACCAAGATCTCGTAAGTCCCACTCCTGTGCCCTAATTGTAAGGCTATAGTTCCGAGAGGTTGAAGGGCAGGACTTCTAATGGAAATGGAGGCAGATTCTCATCTGAGGTGGGTCAATAGACATAATTATTCACTGTTGGGAGTTTTACGCTACCCAGTGTAAATGCTAAAGTATACTACAATTTTAATTAGGGCTGTCTTTCACACGGCTTCCTCACACACTGTGTAAAGTTTGATTACAGCTGAGCCACGATAGTGACATTACACTGTCATTAAGGTCAGAACTAGCTATCGGTTATATGCCCAATGGCGACTATTTCCTATCTCCTTGTCCTCTTCTGTTGAAACCTCTTCCAGAATGCTGATTCCCACCCAAATTTTCATATGTAATTCTCTAGGCAGAGGAGAGGCTTTTTTGGTATGGAAAGTCTGAGAGTAACTAGATCAGATGTCAAGGATTTGACACTTGACAGCTCTCACACCATACTAACATCATCTCTCAGTTAGGGCCTGGTCTAGAGTAGACAGTCTACTCCACGAATTTGGTGTGGAGGATGTTATTGTTAAGTTGCCCTCAGTAACAACTACTGTATTGTACTGGTTTAGAGAGGATGATTGTACAACTGTTTATTATAGGACTCTGAACCCTTGACTTCTCCATCAGAGCTTACAATCTCAGGGCAAATCTGCTCTCACTTACTCCCATGTAATAGCGGTGTAACCCCATGTAACCCAGGGGAGTTATTCTGGATACATCACCGCAAGGAGTATCAGGATCAGGCCCCTAGACAGTGATCCCTATTAACCCTTTAGCTGTTGATGGTAATCTATACTTTTATTTTTAAAGCCATGTCTAGCTCTTTAGAGTACAACCATATCCTTAAAAATATGAAGAGATCATTGGGGTGGAAAATGGTCATTAAGCTGTTTCCTAAAAAGTCATGGACTTCTCTCGCTGGCTGTCCAAACCCCTCTCTAATATTTCCACTGCTGCCACAAATCCCATCTCCCCTTATCTGCCATCGTACAATGAGCTAGAGTCCAATCTACTTCCTCCACCCTATAAAGAGGTATTAAAAACCAAACTACTGTATATATGGCTCTATTCCTTCCTCACTCTAGAAACAGTCTTGATTTGCCCCTTTACCACAGTGAAACAGGCAGTAGCAAGAAAGCACCATGCATTGCATTGTCATTTGTTGTTGATAGAGTGAAAAGCTCCAGTAATTGGTGCAGTCTTTACAACACAGCAATAAAGCCCATTATCTGGACAAAAGAAGGGACAAAGCTAAGGCTGCTTACAGAATCTGCTCTGTCTTCTGACTTTTACACTTTTCTTTACAGCGACATGTTGCTCGTCACTTTTACATATTTAAAATTTTAGGTGTTCTCAGGACAAATAATTTGGTGGCCTCAAGAGTGTAACCACTAAACTCTTGCTGGTGGCAGCTCAAACACTTAATTAGCTTTAGGAAAAACAAATAAGTATGTACATATGCATGTCCAAATCATTGTAATTGATTGCTAGCGAGTAAGTCTGTTGTGAAAAGTGGTATTACCAAACATACAAGTATCACTTTTCACAGCAGACTTACTCAGCTCTGGCAAGCCTGGAGACAAATTAAGCCCCGGATGGGGGGTCAGGGGAGGCAGTGGGTACCAGGGGCAACGGGAGTGGGTGGCTGGGGGAGGTAGCAGGGAGCCAGAACCTGAAGCCCTGTGGCCAAGGCCCAGGGACGGAGCTCGAAGCTGCATGGGTGGACTCTGAAGCTGCAGCCCGAAGCCCCACAGCCAAAGCCTGCTGCCATACCAGGGCTGAAGCCCAAAGCCTGAGCTGCACCATCCAGGGCCGGCTCCAGCTTTTTTGCCGCCCCAAGCAGGAAAAAAAAAAAAGAAAGCCGATCAGCGGCAGCTCAATCGCGCCGCTTCATTCTTCGGCGGGTCCTTCGCTCCCTCTCGTCCTCTTTGGCGGCACTTCGGAAGCAGCTCAAAGAGGAAGAGAGGGACTGAGGGGCCCGCCACCAAATTGCCGCCGAAGACCCGGACATGCCTCCCCTTTCCATTGGCCGCCCCAAGCACTCGCTTCCTTCACTGGTGGCTGGAGCCGGCCCTGGCACCATCCCAGGGAAGGTGGAAAACTTACTGACTACCTGGTCCTCCTGCATTATGCCCCAGATGTCTCCAGAGGGGGGCAGGACAACCAGGAGCAACAGGAAGGGGGGGGGGCACTGCTTTGCTCCCCCATCACAGCCCAGGAGGCTGTGGCCACAAGAAGAGCCTCTGCTGGCTGCATGAGGCCACAGTGTCTGCATTTGAGAAATGCTACCCCTAGGCCAATTGTTAACCCTAATTTCACTTTTCAAATGTGGGTAGTTTCTAGACAAAATACATTTTCCCCTGGAAAAAAGTTAAAGGTTTATTTTTTTTTTTAAACCTGATTTGCTCTCTCCCCCCTAAGTGGCCATGATCCTTGCTGCATAGCCGTGTCCTTGGGGTCAGATCCCGTTCAGTAGAAAGTGGGGACTAGCAGTCTATAAGGGGAGGGCAGAAGGGATGAGATCTGGGGCTAGCTTTCCCAAACAGGGGGGTTCACACACCGCCCATGTCTCTCCTCTCCCTTTCATTCCAATTTTCTCCCCTTCCCCCACCCCAATCAATCAGTCAGCGCTAGAGTCTCTCTTCTTGCGCAGCAAACAGAACTATTCATTACATTTTACAGCTGGCCTAAACATAAAGGTTCATCTAGACCAGTATCCTGTCTTCTGACAGTGGCCAATGCCAGGCACACAAGAGGGAATGAACAGAACAGGCAACCATTGAGTGATTCATCCCCTGTCACCCATTCCCAGCTTCTGGCAAACAGTTCCAAGATAAATTCTCATGAAGAACATTCCCCATTTTGGTCAAGGATTCCAATGTTCTCTAGCAAGTTCCATTTGCAGGGTCAATCAACTACGGCTTGCAAATCTACTATTAATATTCCTCTTATTTCTTCATCTGCTAAGTTCCCTATGGTGAAATGTGCACGACAAATCCCAATGACCTTCAACTGCCTTTTGACCAGCAGATTCAGAAAACAATAATGATGTTATGCCTCAAAATAACTAGGGCTATTAATAGATAATTAATCACAGTTAATGCCTGGGATTAACTGAAAAGAAAATTAACAAGGTAATTTTAATGCATTAATCACATACCTCTGGGCAGGGAAAGAGCGACTGAAGGCTGGAGCCTGACGCCCCACACCCCAACTGGGGCTGAAGCCCGACACCCCCAGCCTAGTACCCCAACTGGGGCTGAAGCCCGGAGCCTCCAGCTCATATTTGAAAATATAGAAAAATTGCCAACATTTTTAAATAAATGGTATTCTACTATTAACACTGCAATTAAATGCTTATCTCACAATTAATCACGATTAATTTTTTTAATTGCTTGACAGCCCTAAAAATAACTAATGCATGCATGAGTTGTGAACACAACATTATGCAAGAGGAAAAGTTTAAAGCGACTGTTCTTTGTGCACTGAGATTCAGTTAAATATTTAAACAGTTTACATCTCATTGGTTAAAACTTTTGACTTGTAAATGAAAAGAAACAAGTGGTTTTGTTTACCGCAGTTTACTGCAGAAATGCTGCTTTTTATGTCAACATACATTTGGTAAATGTTAGCTTGTACTCTGCAGTGATGGGCTGTTTGCAGTAACCTTGGGAATACTGTTCTTATCTTGTATTTACACAACAAGTGCAAAGAAGAAACTAGATTAGGTTTTTTCCACAGTGTTTAAAATACCTTTTCTCCGGTCTTGAATGAGGGCTGAACTTTAAACACACCAACCACAGATGGCCCCACTTTGAAGCTGCCCAGTTAATAGATCATCATCCATTTGCTGGAAGCTTTATTCTCACACTATATACACTTTTCTTATCAGCACATACTCCATACATCAGAATGGGTGCATTAGCTCTATGGCATTCCATCCAGGGGCAGACCAAAGTAAAATTCATGGATCTCGGCTGGGCTGGAGGCTACAGATCCACAAAGTTTGCATCTAAAGATACCCAGACGGACCCCACCACTACAAAATGCTGGCATCCATGCTGGAGCCTGGAGAGGGCTTTGGCAGGGAGCAAGGATTGCCACTAACGCTTTGATTTGTTGTTTGGTTGGATTGGATACAGGCCCCACAGAGGCTTAAACCAGCACTAATTTACTGTACTCAATGTACTAGGCTTTTGCCTCTGGAATCCTGCATTTAAATTTGATTGAAGTCACATGAGGAATATATTTTCCACTCTCAACTTTCCCCTTTATAGAATTACTACTACATGCTTTTCTCACCCTTGGCAACTCTGCCCTGGAGAGGTTTAGGATTGCAATGATCTGGGCATGAAAACAGAAAAGTGGTATTCTAGCCTCCTGCATAGAACTATTCACAGCTCACTGCAGATGTGTTGAATGCACAGCCTGGAACAAATGACAACTTCTTTGTGCCTCAGTTTCCCCATCTATAAAACAGATAATAGCTACCTTGCAGGAATGGGGTGAAAGTTAGTTAATTCATGACTGTAAAAGCAGCACAAGATCCCTAAATGAAATACACTGCTCTAAGTGAAAACATTACCAGACTCTTGTAGATCAGAGGTACTTTAGCAGATTTGCAGTACCTGCCACAAACTACTTCTAGGAGCATTAAAATTCTCTAATAGTCGCCCAAAATGTCGAAAAACGTGCAGCAGCTCAACTATCTAGGGATGGACACAATAGACAGGGCCTATGCAAAGTTCTTAAAGAAAAAGGGGTTTCCCATTCGGTCTTGGAGTTGTGAGCAATATATCCAAAGAAGCATCCTCCAACAGAGAATGGTCCACCTGAGCTGGGTGGTTTCTTAAGAGAAGATGGCAGTGCTTCCTTAAAAAGGTGAATTCAAAGGTAATTGAACTCTAAAATTTTTAAAAAGTGATATAATACAGGTGCACACAAACACTACAAATCCAGCTGTTCTAAAACAAGATCACTCACGAGTCAGGCCTTCCTCCCCTTTCCGTACAGTACAGATCCTGCCAACTCCTGAATTCCAGATTCTGTGCTTATCCTGAAACAGCTGATGGCTGCAAGATATGAAATCATGTGCTTTTTGAAGGATTTTACATGTCAAGAGCTGCATTCCATCTAAAGATGTGCGGACCCATTCCTTTGTAACTAAATAATTGAGAGGTTGGGGACTAGAGGGCTTGTTCTGTAATCGCCTGCAGCCATACAAGGTTGATCTTGCAAACTTTTATGCATGTAACTTCACTCTTGGGCGTAGACCCATTATATGGTGTGGAGCTACTGATAACATTTCAATAGTCCCTTCCTCCCAGAGGGAGCCCAAAGCACTTTAGAATCTGCATAGAATATAGAAGAGAAACGGCAGGAGCTGGGAGTCCTGATACCGCGGATCGGAACGGAGGACAACATCATCACCACCCCCGGAGCCAGAGGCGTGCTGGAGAGATCCCTGAAGGCCGCCGTCCACGCGCTCTACGTGGACACCCTGAAGAAAAAGCCGGACCAGGGTAAAGCCTTTGAAGTAACCAGCAAGTGGAACTCCAGCAACCACTTCCTCCCCACGGGCAGCTTCACCCAGTTCGCTGACTGGCGGTTCATACACCACGCCCGGATGAATTGCATCCCGCTCAACGGTGCCATCCGCCATGGGAACCGGGACAAACGCTGCAGGAAGTGCGGGTACGTCACCGAAACCCTGCCCCACGTCCTATGCTACTGCAAGCCCCATGCCAGAGCCTGGCAGCTACACCACAACGCCGTCCAGGACTGTCTAGTGAAGGCCATCGACCCGCGTCTGGGAGAGATCACTGTCAACCTCGCCGTCCCTGGCACCGACAGCCCGCTGCGGCCAGACATAGTCATCACGGATGAGGTTGGAAAAAAGATCATCCTGGTCAACGTAACGATTCCGTTCGAGAACAGGACCCCAGCTTTCCGTGAAGCCCGAGCCCGCAAGCTCGAAAAATACACCCCCCTGGCTGACACCCTGCGGACTAAGGGCTACGAGGTGCACATCGACGCTCTGCTCGTTGGGGCCCTGGGTGCCTGGGACCCGTGTAACGAACGCGTGCTGAGGACCTGTGGGGTGGGCCGTCATTACGTGCGGCTCATGAGACGCCTAATGGTCTTGGACACTATTCGTTGGTCCCGGGACATCTACACGGAGCACATCACCGGCCACCACCAATACCGAGAGTGAGCCGGGGAGACCTCATGCGCCCACAAACCCCCCCTGCTGGACTCTATCCCCTGAGCCCTGAACCCACCAAACCTAACTGAATCCCACCACGTGAGGGTCACCCCATCCCCATTACCCAGCCCACCTACTTAGACCCATGACTGTCTCTACTTCCTGTATGGGTGATAGACCCTCACCACTTATCGACTGTTTCCTGATCCCGCCCACCGGTTACCCACTCCTCATTGGGGACATTGCAGTCTGTATATACTATGTGTGCTGCCCAACCCCAGAACACCAACATCCCCCCATACTCTGTATGTTACCCCCAATGACCAATAACTGACGCTTCAAATTTTCTGTACCATTTATTGTTTAAATATTCTCTAATAAAATTTAAAACTGTTCTCCCATTACTGAAATATAGCCAGCACTAGGGTGAACGCAGGACCTGTTTAGCAGTTTCCCAGGAACATGCTGACTGAAAATTTCACAGGCGGAGGGGGAAATCAGAACATGTCATTTTAATAAGGTAAAATGTTTTGCACTAACTTTACCACTTCGATTTATATTAGGAGTCCAACTGAAATGAGTCAAACTTTTAAGTCAAGGCAAAACATTTTAACTTATCGAAGCAACATGATTTGATCCTCCCAAACAGAAATCTCAGAATTTTCATTTTGCAGGAAATTTTGGCTTTGCCATGGGAAAATATGAGAATTTCCTGTAGAACTGAAATTCCCATTTCTGACCAGCTCTACAGTCTAAGGAAGATTTTTCTCATAGCTGAAAAACAGTTTAATATGCAAGGTATCTGCAGCTTTCACTGCCTTACAATTCCTCAAGGTCTGGACTGCCCCCCCCTCCTCCCCCCGCGCCCAATTATATTCACAGGAAAATCCACTAATGATACTTGTGACGTTCTGCATTGTGTAATGAATTCCAACACTAAAGTACCACCACATAGGACATTTTATGCACCTGGATGGCAAATTCAACATTCATTTTCCTCAAAAAGAACAGGAGTACTTGTGGCACCTTAGAGACTAACAAATTTATTAGAGCATAAGCTTTCGTGGGCTACGCCCACTTCTATACAGACTAACACGGCTGCTACTCTGAAACCATTCATTTTCCTGATAGTGACTACTCTCTACACAACATAAGCCATGGTAATATCAGAACTTTGAAAGTAACAACTTCACATTTGCGGTGGAAAGGGAAGCGCAAGACACACAAGGTATTTTATGCATGTTTTCAAAATGGCCCAAAGGGAGTGGAATGCAGGAGGGCTTTTCACTGGGTTGCAATAAATTGGCTGCTTTTCTTAAGAAACGCAATAGGGAAATTAAAAGTTAGCTTTAAAATGTTTAGTCTTCCTCCAGCAGGATTGTGTTACCTTAGAGATCTGGAGGAGCTTTTCAAAGCTTCAGTTCTGTTCGAAAAAAAGTCTTACATTCACATAGCGTCTTTCATCACCAAAGGAGTATTTTATACTCCGAAGTCACCACACCCATTACTCAAATGCAGCCACCTCTGGTGATGGATTCCAGCAAACATTTAACAGCTATACAACTGTTTAGGGCAAGGTGCGAATAGCCTTTCCTGCTGTCAACACAATGGAAGCTAAAGCACTGCATACTTTGACAATATGAAATGAGGAGTTAAATTTCACATTTCTCTACACACAGATCTTTAAGCCACCATTGTTCAATGAAATTAAAATACAAGAGCAGGGACCCAGACAATCATTTCTTTAACTGGTGCCTAAAGCAGAGTGTTTTTTAGAGATCTAGTACTCCATGGTTATATCTCAGTGTATTTTTCATTTGGAGGAAATGTAAAGGGATTACATCATTTAAAATTGACCTGAAGATCAAACTCACAGTATTGGTGGTCTTAGATTCAGTTTATAGGAATTCAAGTTATATAATCATCATCAGTTTCAGGGACATCTTAACTTGAAACTGTTTTCAATCTAAAGGAGATACCCTTTGTAGGACATGTAAGAAATTAAAGTTTGTGGTGACAAAGCCCTGCCTGCAGCCTACAGAAAAATAAAAATACTTCCAGACAACCACAAGAGACAACTTTTATGTTGCAAGAATAGAACATTTCTCAAACAAAGCTATGTGCACTTATTTCATTACAATCATTAGTACTTCATCTGAAAGTCTCCCCTATTAAAATGCTAATGTTGTGTTCATTGATAAATTAAGCTGACTTTGGCATCTGTATTAGAATACAGAGACCTGACTGTTGGATTATTGAAAACTACTGAAAGTATCTTCATAAAAATCAATGGAAATATTAACCGTAGGTTGTTTGAAAAACAGTGGTTTCGGTTTATCCCCAAACTTGCTTCCCAAGGTGCAGATTGCTACGATGAGGTCATAAACACCTGACCACCACCACCAAACTCTGTCAAAACTGGCTACAGTCAGCAGATTTGCCCTAATCCGTATATGCATATCCCTCACCCAAAGCCATCTATGCATCTTCAGTCCAAAACATGCTCCCTCTTTCCCCAACATGCTCAGCCATACATTTGTGTAAGAGAAACATGGCAAGCCCCCCCAGAGACAGAAATCCCACTCTACCCTGAAGAACAGCTTTCTAAGAACCCTAGCATGGGCTTCAGTCTGCATTGTTTACCATTAATCTCCAGTTCAATTTTGCTCAAGCCACGCCCCTGTATTTGACTTGAACACTGATTGCCATCCACCCAAGGGTTTGTTGGATACTTCACATCTCGTGTTCCAGACCAATAACAGAAGCTCTGAAAATCACATTAAGCCCTTGCTTACACCTGGGTGTATTACAGAGTCAACTCCATTGTTTTAGAATTGTGCTCCCAATGACACCTGGGCAACCCCATTAACTGTATGCAGGTTTACATAGGTGTTATGAAGGCACATTCTGCAGACTATGCAGTTGCACTGGTGTTGCCAACAGGTTTTACAGGCTAAATTAGGCAGTTACTGGTGATTTACGAGAAGGAAAGAATCCAGCTTGACTAAGCCCTGGGAGAGTTTGGGGTACTTGTCAATTAGAACAAATCTACTTGCAAACTAAACAAATTGGATCTGGTAGTCAGAGACACATGATAAATAAGGGACCCAAGCTGCCATTTTTACAAAGCCCATTTTTAAAAGCAGAACCATAGTGTAAGTATACAGAGTTTGAGGTACCATGCAGTTGTGTGTGCACAAAGTTGTGGTGGTTACCTTCCTTGTATAGTGAGAGCAGGCAGAGTGACACCGAAACATCCCCCCTCAAAATATATGGGGAAATTCTGCAGATCTTGGGTCATCTGCATGAAGAGCTAGGGGTCGTCCTCCATGATAATTGCTGGTTTTCTTTGGAACTGATCCTTCCACTGGACCCCTGCCTGTCTCATCTCCCCTCAGCACCCAGGGGTGGGGAGGAGAGGGGCAGAGGGGGCAAATGGACAAAACAGGTTTCCATAGGAATAAATGCTGATAGAGACACCTTTAAAATGTATTGTTTGCAGGAGAAAAAAAAAAAAAAAAAAAGTGATATTGCCAAGAGTGGCTCCTTTTTTCATCCTCCCTCTGCCTGTGTTAAGAGGGGCACGGCCAGAGAACACCAAAATTGCAGCATGTATATGGTGATCTTGTGTGTTTGGGGAAAGAGGGCTATGATGGGCTCCTCTCCCTACCTTCCACTGAAATGCTTACTGGCCAGTATTGACTGCCTGGCCTACTACATATTATGTCCTACACACTTAGAATCAGAAAAGGGCCACAGAAACTTCAGACAACAGAACCACACTTGCAAGCATGACAAATTGGCTCAAGCTTCGCAAGTAAGAAAGCCTGAAGCATTCAGCTTCCAGTGACTCAAATATCCTCAGAAAGGAAAGCAAAGACAGACATTACAAAACTGAATGTGTGGTTTATTATATTTAAGATTCTTTTTGTCTAAAGGGTTTAAATATTTCTGTCATATAGTTAACAGTAAATTAATGTAATTTTACATGTTCAGTATTTTGATATACAGTACAGGACTACAAACATGGCAAAGGAGCACTGGAAAATTAATATTTCCTCAATGCAAGTATCGATTCTGCAGCACCACTTAAAAACTGTGACTAAGGATGCAAGCTGCAGTATTACAAGCACACTAAAAACCCATACCTACATTAAACATTAGAGAAACAAAACAACGGACACAAGGGCTTAATATTTAAGATTTGATACAGGATTAAAATACTAATATTTTTAATGTCCTGGTTTCAAATTAATAAATATAAAAACAATATAAAAATATACACCAGTTGATAGAAGGCTGCACTGAGTAAAATTAGAAAGTTAAATTTCACTTTCAAACGTATGCAGGTATGTCTTTAGGGAGAGAATTTCTGTGTAGCTTCGGCTGGTCTTTCGGAAGAAGTCCAAGCTAGTAATTTGTTCAATGTCACGCACTCGTGCGGTGTGCATCTTCAGGAGATCTTCAACCCACTTGGATTCTTCCTCTGAGCTCTGAAATGAAAACGACTGGATTTAGTTTTAGTACAGAATCTGTCCGATCTTTGAAAGGGTATTGTACCTTTCCTAATTTGTTATCTCCATCAAACATGATCTTCACGTGCTCTTCCATTCAAAGTCAATTAATGATACATAAAGGATGCACGGAGGTATAGTTTTGGGTCAGGTCTCCATTTTAGGATTTGGATTCAAATGTGGCCAAAACTTTTTAGAAGAGTTGAAGTTACCTGAGAATGGCCCAATATGTCAGGAGTCTTACAAGAATAGTTGTAGATCTCCTGGTGGGAGCAGATGATGGTGCTATTGGGAAATCTGTTGCTCACTCAATATTTCTGCCATTTTGTATCAAAATCTCACAAAAGCAGCTTGCAACTTTGGCACAATATTATCTAAACAAGTTCTAGCCCTGGTTAGGCTTTGAACCTTTATCTCAAACTTTAGCCCCAGCCTCATTCTGCTCTGACCAGTGTGTCCTCGCCTCATCTAGTAACAATGCCACTCTATTATTTTAATCTTCCATAAATCCTCACTGTAAGAATAATAGTGATAGCCATTCAGCAGCATCATCCTTCCATGTGACTAGCCCAACTTGCCCAAGACCAAGTTCTACATAAAAGTTTTTAGTTTCTGGTTTTGGTCCTGAGACTAATCTCTTCCTCATTAACTTGAGGAAGTCCCCAAGTAAAAACAAAACCTATGCCATTAAAATCTAATATCTAATATCCACAGGAAACAGACGTGACCAAAAAATATCAGAGATGCAAGAGGTGAGGTTTGTGGGTCACTCTGTGACAGCCAGTAAGTGAGGGAAGTGATTGTTTGCACAGCATGGGAGTGAAGCACTGAATAATGAGTTATAGAGTGTGGATCTAAAGTACATCTCTGTGACCCACTGCCAGTCTGTTTTGATCTGCTGTATTTCTCAGAGACAAAACTATTTCACCTTTAGCTCTACATGCCAATAGGAAGCTAGCCAAAACAAGAAGTCTGTAAGACAAATGAAGATCTAGGGGCTTGGGGGAAAGGGTAGAGTGGGGGTGGGGCGGGGCCTGGGACAGAGCCAGGGGTTGAGCACCCCCACCCCCCCCAGCACTTTGGAAAGTCGGCGCCTGTATCTGCATCTCAGTTTCTCCATTGGTGAAATGGGACTACTACTACTATATTTGTGCATGGCTGCTGTGAGGTTTAATTCATAAAATTTTTGCAAATCATCTTTCAGCCCCAGACAGAACCCAGGAACACAGAGATGTGAAAAAACAGAACAATGGAAAAGAGCGTCATTTTTTAAATCTCAGAAAAAAGTTTTGGAGAGGTTAAGGATTGTTCTTCTTTTACCCCACAAAGTTCACCCATCCCTATAGAACCAGAGGTTAGACACAGCCAGACACTCATTTGAATCAGCTGGAATACCATGGTGCAAGAACAGAGCTGATATGGTGATCTCAGGATCAGCGCCATTTTGCCCAATTACATTTTCTCTAGATTATCAAGTTTAGAAGTGTTTTTTTGCCATGTGAAGATAGCAAACAGCCATCATTTATGTGATGTTGCACATGCACACAACTGTAAATATATACAGCACTGTAAGCTTAGGGAGCAAATGGTGCACAGCAGATACTAAGCCTGATGAATTTATACTCTAAAGGCATAAATAAAATAAAATGTATGGAGATATACATATCTCATAGAACTGGAAGGGACCCTGAAAGGTCATCCAGTCAAGACCCCTGCCTTCACTAGCAGGACCAAGTACTGATTTTGCCCCCGATCCCTAAGTGGCCCCCTCAAGGATTAAACTCACAACGCTGGGTTTAGCAGGCCAATGTTCAAACCACTGAGCTGTCCCTATATCAGGGGGTAGCCGTGTTAGTCTGTACCTACAAAAACAACAAGGAGTCTGGTGGCACCTTAAAGACTAACAGATAGTTAGTCTTTAAGGTGCCACCAGACTCCTTGTTGTTTTTGAGCTGTCCCTCTCATTCGAATGTGAAGACAAACAAGACAAAAACAGAATAGGTGTGGCCATTTGTTTGCACATTTCATGAATAAGTAGGACTAGCTGTCTTGACAGAGGAGTGAAAGCAATGATTCTATTAGAAGAAAGGCTTAGGCCTGCAGCATGGCATAGAACAAAGATTTGAACCGAGTGTCCAAACAGGAGTGGGTGCAGGAGGAAATCAGGGCAGAGGTTTAGGAAGCAGTGAAGCTATAGGAGCTTTGAAGGTTAGAAGCTGGGGCTTGATTCAGGGAAGTGAGAGCCAATAGAGAGATTCAGAGTGGAAGGCGATATATGAAATAAACTCAGCATCATAAGTTTATACCTACACCAAAAAGCGCACAGCGTTTAAATACTGATAAGACACATTCCCTTCCCAAAAAGTTTACAATCTAAAAATAAAGCAATAAATTCAAGAGAGAGAACATGGGAATTATTGATAGGAAGAAGACTGCTCAAAGATTTGGGGGTTTCAAGGAAGGAATTGAAAGAGAAGTGAAAAGGTGCTTAATGGATAAGAGGAACAGTGTTCCAGGCATATTGTGGGTGGACTTGGAAAGATTACTCCTACTTGTAGCTGGAACAGGAGCTCTGGCTTTGTGCACCAATACTAAATACACCATGGCTTTGTGGATATGGGAAAAGCGGTGGATGTGATATACCTTGACTTTAGCAAAGCTTTTGATTCAGTCTCCCACAGTATTCTTGCCAGAAGTTAAAAAAGTATGGATTGGATGAATGGGCTATAAGGTAGATAGAAAACTGTCTAGATTGATGGGCTCAACGGGTAGTGATCAACAGCTCGATGTCTAGCTGGCAGCCGGTATCAAGCGGAGTGCCCCAGGGGTCAGTCATGAGGCCGGTTTTGTTGAACATCTTCATTAATGATCTGGATGATGGGATGGATTGCACCCTCAGCAATGTCGCGGCTGACATTAAGCTGCGGGGAGAAGTAGATACGCTGGAGAGTAGGTATAGGGTCTAGAGTGACCTAGACAAATTGAAGGATTGGGCCAAAAAAAAATCTGATTAGGTTCAACAAGGACAAGTGCAGAGTCCTGCACTTAGGACGGAAGAATCCCATGCACCGCCACAGGCTAGGGACCAACTGGCTAAGCAGCAGTTCTGCAGAAAAGGACCTGGGGATTACAGTGGATGAAAAGCTGGATGAGAGTCAGCAGTGTGCCCTTGTTGCCAAAAAGGCTAACAGCATATTGGGCTGCATTAGTAGGAACATTGCCAGCAGATCGAGGGAAGTGATTATTCCTCTCTATTCAGCACTGGTGAGGCCACATCTGGAGTATTGCATCCCATTTTGGGCTACCCACTACAGAAAGGATGTGGACAAATTAGAGAGCCCTGCGGAGGGCAACGAAAATGATTAGGGGGCTGGGGCACATGACTTATGAGGAGAGGCTGAGGGAACTGAACTTATTTAGTCTGCAGAAGAGAAGAGTGAGGGGGGATTTGATAGCAGCCTTCAACTACCTAAGGGGGGTGAGATTCCTAGGCTGTTCTCAGTGGTGGCAGATGACAGAACAAGAAACAATGGTCTCAAGTTGCAGTGGGGGAGGTCTAGGTTGGATATTAGGAGAAACTATTTTACTAGGAGGGTGGTGAAGCACTGGAATGGGTTAGCTAGGGAGGTGGTGGAATCTCCATCCTTAAAGGTTTTTAAGGCCTGGCTTGACAAAGCTGTGGCTGGGATGATTTAGTTGGGGTTGGTCCTTCTTTGAGCAGGGGGTTGGACTAGATGACCTTTTGAGGTCTCTTCCAACCCTAATCTTCTATGATTCTATAAACATTTTGATTCAGGAAACAGACTCCTGGCAACCTACAGAGAAGAACTCACCAGGAAAGATTTCTCAGAGAAAAATTAAGTTTAGGCAGAAGTGCTAGGCTACTTGCAGTTCACACAGAATGCAGTATTCCATTGCTTTGTTTTGTGCACTGGCTCTCCTGATGTTTGGACCATGTATAAACATTCAGATGTTAAAATTTAAAATCCCCATATGGACTAGATCCATTGTACTTTACCAAGCTTCTGCAACTATAAATAGTCTTATCTCTGATCTAAAAGAGCAAGAGTCTTTTGGCCCCAAGAAAATGCAGGAACAGAACATGTAGAGCATCTCTTTGCTTCCGC
Source organism: Trachemys scripta elegans (assembly GCF_013100865.1). Classification (NCBI taxonomy): domain Eukaryota; kingdom Metazoa; phylum Chordata; order Testudines; family Emydidae; genus Trachemys; species Trachemys scripta. The sequence goes on from NC_048299.1 coordinate 258,818,226, forward strand.
AATCCCAGATAAACACAAAACCCCCAAGTGGTGTTTTATTTTTATGTTTTAACTATGTTGGATGAAGCACCTGGAATACCATGGCAGGCAGACACTATAAAGATGTGAGTTGTAGCTAGAGTTAAGTCTTCACAATGGACCCCCCCCACACACACGAAAACATCCAGTTGTCTGCTACCATGTAACATATTCTGGCCTGTATACTGAACTTTTCCTGCTGCGCAGCTCCAAAGTGACTTCATTAGGAGTTCTGCCATGTGTTATGACCCTATAAGTCAGTTATTTACTCTGCTGCCAAATCATTGCATCTCCATACTCCATGTAACCATTTTCATGTTTAACACAACATTTTAGGGTTTGTTTTTTTCCTTAAAGATAGTGAGTGGTAATAGTTCCACACCTTCTTTTGCTAGGTCAGGGGGTGGGCGGAGGGATCAATATAGCCCAATGATTAGAATAGGGGCCTCGGACTAGAGTCCTGAGTATTGTCCCAGCTCTGCCACCAATTCCTTGTCTGAGTACAGGCAAGACATTTTGGTTTAAGATCTCATAAGTGTTCAATAATCATTTTTTAAAAGTCACTAAATGGGATTTTACCCATGACTATGTCTGTACATACTAGTTATGTAAACTAATGTAGCAGGGCCTATTTGAACTTACATTGCAGCTCTCATCATTGTCAGGCCGGTGGGGAAGTATGTATGAAAGAACGGATAGTGGCCCATCGCATTTATCAGCAGGCTGAGTGAAATCTAAACAGCTAGTTATGATACTGTAGTAATGAGTTGGAACTGGAACTGAACTGCCTTCCACATACCTAGGAGGAAAACACAAACAAACGTTTAGCAAAATCTGTTAGATGGACTCCTGGATACGAGATTCCTTGTGAAGTGCTATTTGTATGTAGTGGTGTCCACCTTCACAGACAGGTGTCCTCTTCAGTTAGAATGTGGGTAAATGTAGGTATAGAGGTCACTAGGAGGCTCCAAGTTCTGCATAATTAAATACAGTTGAAACATTCTAAAATTAATTCCTACTTGTTGCCCAATAACCCTATTTACAGGGCTTCATTACAGACCAGGAACCAAGCAAAGAAAACAATTCCTCAACATGGGGGTCCAGAGTCTGGATTCTTGATTCAGCCAAGTGAACTCCTTCAGCATATAGGAAATCTTCAAGTCAGCATAGCCGCTCTGCATCCATTTCCCCTTCTCTCCTCAGGCCCTGGAATGATGGGTGTGGCTAGAATGCCTCTGCACTCTGGTTATTCCTGGAATGGCCCCACTGAAGTTGTCAGCCATTGATAAGTGATTCATAGATTTTATTGCCAAAAAGGGTCCATACAGACCACTCTGTTGCGGTGGTAGTCACAGGGCCTGCAGAGAGGTTTCACCTCTGCCATTCAAATTTCGGAGCTATTGTTTCTGGCTATCTACAGACTCGGCCAGGCAGACAGGCTACATGTTTACAAGATTTTCTTTGCAACCTTGAGGGCTCTACAAACTTTTTTAAAATGAATGCTGAGATTTTAATGTAATAACATGACTCCAGGAGCTGGGGCTTTAGACATGGACCTAGAGTAAGGCATAGCCATTATATCTCTGCTTCTACATAACACAGACCATAAAATTTCACTCATTAATTCCCATATGAATTCCAATGGTATCTGACTGAACTAGATTATCCCTCTTAGAAAAAATATCCAAGTCTTTAGCTTGCTCTAATTTACAGTGGGAACTGTAGTGGTCCACAAAAGGTCCCAAAATCTAGGGTCTACAAAGATGGCAAAACAGCCCACTTTACTTTCTCTCCTTCTCCCTAAACTATGGTGAGTGCAGCTCGGACTGTGGCTCTAGAAGTCGACAGGCTCTCTTGATGTAGTCACCATCATAAAATGAATCAAGTAGTTACTGTAGAGTTAGAGAGCACCACACATATAAGCAGATGTAAAGATTCTAGAATATACCTTCCGATTAAGGATTTCAAGATTATTGATAGGAAAGCATTGTTCAACATAAATTAACAAAAAAACTTGAGTAATTAACTCAATAGCCTTATTGTCCTTAGCACTGCATTGCAAGCTATGTAAGCAGAATGTGCTCCTCACTTACAAAGTAAAAGTGTTGTAAAATACTGTAGTTAGTGAGGTTCCCATCAAAGTTGCCATCATAGGAAGGATGAATGAACACTCCAGGTCAGAATATAAACTCTACAAGGTCAAGGTAGGGAATTCTCTGGTGATCAGTTGTTCCATTGTTGTTATCTAGAACGGAGCGAATTGCTTTTTTATTGCCCTCCCGCCCCCATAAGGGCATTTAGTCCGGAGAATCCTTCCTTTAACAAGAAACTTATGCTTACCAGATTATTCATATTGACTTCAAAGAACTTGATTCTTGGCTTTACAAGTTAGCACCTTGTACCTCGAGCCCAAATACCAACGAATTGGGAAATACTATATTTTTAGATAGCCATTAAGAACAGTTAATACATTTAAATATAAACTCTTACTGCTTTATCTTTTCTGGCGTGTCATGCAAACCATCATAGTCATAATCGAAGATTGGTCCACTTATGACATTTACTCCATTTCGTTCAGTTGCATACCTCTTCACCAAAACCCTTTGAAAATAATTCCATACCTCTGTGCAAAGACACAAGATTACCTTTAGTGAGCAAACTAATGGTTAGATAGGAGTTTCTAGATACGCATTATGTGCAAGGATAAAAATCCAAACAGTTCTCATTCATATTATGCATGCAGCTATCAGAGGCATTATTGTAATCAGAATCATGTGACTGGAAGAGACCTCAAGAGATCATATAGTCCAGTCCCCTGCCCACATAGCAGAACGAAGTATTATTAGACCAGGGATAGTCAATAGGTGGACCAGAGCCAACCTCAAACCACCAGATGCTTTCGAATGGACCCCAAAATCTATTTACTTCTTATCATTATTGTTAGTTTCTTCTTATTTTCTCTGAAATCTGGACCTTGACTATACCTTGACCAAGAAATGTGGACTTTGACCACCCTTCCTGCAATTTAAACCACTGCTTCTTGTTCTATCCTCAGAAATTAAGGAGAACATTTTTTCCCCCCCTTCTCCTTTTGACAACATTTTATGTACTTGAAAACTTATGTCCCCACTCAATCTTCTCTTCTCCAAACTAAACAAACCCATTTTTTTTTTCCAATCTTCCCTCATAGGTCATGTTTTCTAGACCTTTAATAATCTTTTTCCTGTTCTCTGGACTTTCTCCAATTTGTCCACCTCTTTCCTGAAATGCCCAGAACTGGACACAATACTTCAGCTGAGGCCTAATCAATGCAGAGTAGAGCAGAAGAATTACTTCTTGTGTCTTACTTACAACATTCCTGCTAATATCCCAGAATGATGTTTGCTGTTTTTGCAATGGTGTTACACTATTCACACATATTTAGCTTGTGATCCACTATGACCCCCAGATCCCTTTCCACAGTACTCCTTCCTAGGCAGTCATTTCCCATTTTGTATGTGTGCAACTGATTTTTCCTTCCTCTGTGGAGACCTTTGCATTTGTCCTTATTTAATTTCATCCTATTTACTTCATACCATCTCTCCAGTTTGTGCAAACCATTTTGAATTTTAATCCTATCCTCCCAAGCACTTGCAACTCCTCCCAGCTTGGTATCATCCACAGACTTTATAAGTGTGTTCCCTATGTCATTATCTAAATCATTGATGAAGATATTGAACAGAACCAGAATCCCTGCAGGACCCCAATTGATATGTTCCCCTTCCAGCTTGACTGTGAACCACCAATAACTACTCTCTGGGAACAGTTTTCCAACCAGTTATGCACCCCACCTTATAGTAGCTCCATCTAGGTTGAAATTTCCTAGTTTGTTTATGAGAAACTCATGTGAGACAGTATCAAGTCTTACTAAAGATTTATTGTAGCTTCACTGAGGCTTTATCTACACTACATCGCTTTTAGCAACATGGCTGTGTGTAGTTGCTGTTTGTCGGCTCTCCTATTTCCACCCCCAATGAGCGGCTTTTGCTTTGTCGGCAGCAGAGCACTCCTGCTGACAACGCGCTATTCACAGTGGCACTTGTTGCAGCAAAACTTGTGTGTTTGGGGATGGGGGGGAGGTGGGATTAACACCTCTGAAAGAGAAAAAGTTTTGTCGTTCAATTGCCAGTATAGACACAGCCTCCATTTCTCTAGATCAGGGATACTCAGACTGAGGCTCGTGAACTGCAAGTGGCTCTTTAATATGTCTACTGCAGCTCTTTGCAGCACATGATACTACAACACTGTGTGATTTAACTATTAACCAGTATAAGTTATTAACCAATCAGGATGCTTTCGCTATGTTGTTAACCAACTGTAGTTGATAAAATAATAATAGTGTGGCTCTTCTGAGTAATGTTGATCACTAATCTGGCTCCTGAACCACTGAGTCTGAGTATCACTGCTCTAGATTTGTGCTTTATTAATTTTTTAATGAGTGATAAAGGAAATGCACAGTACCATTCAAAGGCTGGCATTGCAATAGACCTTATACAGAAAGCTTGCTGTTCCTTCTCTAGCAGTAGAAATGAGTATTCACATACACACTTTTAATGTCCTTGGCTCTTTGTAAGCACAAAGTCTCAGTGCTGCTTTGATTAATTGAATAGCAAAACCTCTAATCTCTAAGGAAGGTCAAATCTAAAAGAGCATGAAAGGCACATTCTTTTCAGTGAGGTTCCCTCAGATATTAATTATCTAATTTCTGGAACTACGTGGACTCCGCAATGACTTAGTTATATTGTAACATATGACGGAAGAGCAGTGTCTTCTGAATGATGTAGATAGATTGACATACTGGACTCTTCCTCCCTTAACCTATAAGCATCTTCATTTATAAAAGATGGGACACACACAGAGCTCCCAAATATATTTAAAAAGTAAAAGAATGTAACTAAAGCACATGGTAATGTTTTCAACTGATGTCCCGCTCACTCAGATATCCTCCACTTCCCCATTATAAATTTTAAAATCCTCTGTACAGGGACCTTCTCCCTCTGTACAGCACATGCATACTTCAAGTACTACAGAAATCATGACGACCATCAACCCCTCCATTGGCGAACTCTGTGAGTTGTTGGAGACTCCAACATCAAGTTATAATTTAAAAAAATGACACCACAATATGAGCAATTTATGGTTGTTTTGTCCTATGATTATGTTCCTGGAAACAGCATTTTATAAATCACGACTTCAGAGTGGGTAATCAGTAATGATTTTCCACTGTTTGATCAGGTAACTGTCATTCTGCCACCTTTGCTCAAGCTCCTTATGTATATCACCACTTGTTTAAACCCACAGGCTTGCTAACACCCTTCTTTGGTTTGAAAAGCATCCCAGAGTTTTGAGGTTTAGCCAAACCTCTCTGGTCTAGAATTTAGGTTGGAAATCTCACAAGAGCTACTTCTTGAGCCTTTTCCAAGACTTTCTGCTTCCAGGCAAGCCAGAAATGCCACCAGAAGAGTCTGATAGTTTGCTACCTCCCACCAAAACTAGGAAGCAAAGCGGCGCACAAACAAAACAAAAGAAAAGTTAATGGGTTTCAGTTAGATTTAGGTCAGTTCACTTTTTGTTTAGATGCATTTAGCCCCATCTGTGATAAATCCATTTGGTCCACCTGTATTCCTATACATGTAGTCAGAGAGGCCAGCTGAAAGTTATCCAATAAACCTCTAAATCAGTTCATTCCATAGTTCAGCAGCCACACCATTTTCAGAAGATATCTATATCAGTTAGCTAAGTGGTGCATGGAATCAGCTGTAATGCACAAGAGTGTCATACTTACTTTTGAAGGCAGGATACATTGGAATGATATTTGTTATTAGAAAGGCATCATATTTAGCTTCTGCAGAGGAACTTAGTTCTGAAAGTCATAGAACAAGATGTGTTAACATGAAAGTTCCTAGTAGAAATCTCAGAGACTCAAGAAAAATAAATTAAACAATTGCAGGCAGTAATCAAAAGAAAGATTATCTTCTAAATGAGACTCTAGATTAAACTAATTTAATTACACACAATTTCTTGTTACTTTACATGACAGATGGACTGAGAACAGAGGGTTTTTGTCCTTGTTTCAATCTTCCACTAGCTAAATTTGTTTCTATTTTTGTACATTCTCAGGAGGTGTGATAATTGTACTGTATTGTTTTGCAATTTTTTTTTTTTTTTTTAAAGGCTCACACTTCCAAGGCAGAATAGAGTCTGATCAGAAAAATCAAGAAATGATCCATCTCTCTACTGCCTTTAGTTCTGTAACATACATACTCCTTTTAAAACCCATTTCAACCCTTCCTTTAGTATGTCAGAGGGGAGGAAGTCATCCCCCAAGGCTGCAACTGTCTGCTCAGACATTCATTCTGACTGGTATATCCATCCATTCCCCAGAGACTGAAGAAGTGGTAAGCAAGTCAACCAGTAGAGCCCAAGATACTTATTTGTACAACATGCATGAAAAATTGTTGATCTCCCTTTACATACAGACAGACATCCATTCTCATTAAGTTTTCAGACTAATCAATTTTGGTTGTGACATGTACTAATAGTTTATTAAATCTTATGACAAGTAAATTCAGACAGTAGCTGTATTTCTCTAGGATTTTGAATTGAAGTCTGCTGGCCAGATGCTCAGCTGGTGTATATTGGCGTAGGTACATTGACTTAAAGAGGAGTAATGCCAAATTTTGCGAGCTGAGGCTCTCTCCCTTCATCATTACTGCATACACAATAAATACCAGATTTCAAACTATTCAACCAGTATTTGATGGCACAAAATGTCTCTTTTGTGATCATCTTATTTCATATCCATGGATTTTAAGTTCAGAAGGGATCACTGATCTATGACCTGGGTTAGACACAAGGTCAGCTTATAGAATTCCAGCCTGTAATTTCTACATCAAGCTCAGTTTCTTTTATTTGAGTTACAGCATTTCTTAGAAAGACATCCAGACTTGACTTAAAGATTGAGAGAGATGGAAATATCTGCCATATTGGTAAGCTATTCTAATGGTTAATTACTCTAATTGTTAAATATTTATATCTTATTTCCAGTTTTGAATTTGTCAAGTTTCAAATTTAACTTTCAACCTCTGAGGTCTTGTTTTGTCTTTGACTGTTAGACAAGAGAGTCCTTCTCTATTTCCAGACATCTTTCCATGCAAGTACTTCTGGACTGATCAAATCATTCTTTTTGATAATAAACAGATTGACTGACTAGCTGAATGGATATTTGAGTTACTGAACTTTTCAGAAGCAGAGAGAAACAACTGAAATTCATATAGTAGTCAAAATCACGTACAATTAAAACAGAGTTAGATTTAGCTGATAACAGTTCCATTGGATTCCTGTGGTCTCGCCACAAAAAAACTGGTAATACTGAGGCTATAAAATCTCTCTTCTGTGACACTTAAAAACCCTCAACCCCATACAGACCTTGTACCTTCTTTTTCCTAGGAAAAAAATTCCCTAACAGACAAGAGGAAGCTCAAAAATCTCTAGGGAACCAAAAGTAGCTGCATACAGAATACCTCCTTTATATTCTACAGACATCCTATTTAAACTTACGAGGAGGAAAAAGGAATCCATAAGTCATTTGTTTATCTGCTCTGTAGGCTGAACAGCTCTGACTGTTTCCTGGAGAAACGCGCAGATCAGGCCTCACACAGTTAGACAGATGCTCAGGGACACCAGATACCTCTGCCTGCATTGAAAGGCATACATGGAACAAACTGTAAATATAATTCCAGGAAAAGAAGTCAAGAACAAGAGAGTGTGACTTGTTTACGCCTAACATCAATAAAGAATGTTATGTGAAGCATAATGATTTCAAATAATCAACAGATAAGATGAAGGATCCTCTATAATAGAAAATATATCCATCAACCTCTATAGTAAAAACCTGTTCCTTGAGACAGAGTCTACTTCAGCAATCTAGTAGTAGGAATTCTCATTGGAAACAACTTGATAAATTAGCTGATTAAACGAGACATTCTGTTGCAGAAAAACAAAAAAGCCAACAACAAGCAGCATATGGTCCTTAAAATTCCACTTTTCATGGAGAAGTGCTCTTTAGAACGGAAATCTACGTTATTCCAAGCAGGAAATTCCCTGAAGGAAAAGGAAATTTTAAGACTCCAGGAATACAGGTAAGCAGTGTCATTTTTCAAAATGACAGATAAATCTGACCTGTTTTGAAATAGTGTATGATGTCCAGAGAGGCATCAGGAATGTTTCACTGTAACCACTTTCAAAGTCTTGGTGATGTAAGATATTGTACTTGGTACGATAAAGCACTGCAGGACGTCCGTACAGGAGGTGTTTCTCTAGAAATTGGAGGAAGTTACATTAAATTACATGTAATAACAAAGAAGAAAAAACCCAGCCAGAATCAATGTGTTCAACACATGCCCATTTAAAAAGGCAAATCCCCTGTTTAGCACCCAGTCTAAATAACTGAGATGACTGCTACAGAAATACAGTAGTTTAGACTTCAAAAAGAAGGATAAAAAGGAGAGAAATTCTTCCCATCCCATCCATCTCCCAAACACAGAATGGCAGTGGAACTGCTCAGATTCAGAATAGCCATGGGGGAGGGTGACCAGATAGCAAGCATGAAAAATAAGGATGGGAGTGGGGAGGTAATAGGAGCCCATATTAAACCCCCACCCCCCCAAGTATCAGGACTGTCCCTATAAAAAATTGGGACATCTGGTCACCCTAGCCTTGGGGTGGGTGGCTCAACAGAGGAACTACCAGACCTGCAGCTCCATTCTGGCATGTGAGCAAACAAGTAGTCCACAAGATGCTGGGCTCCCCTGCATACAGAACCATGCTCCTCCAGAAAGCAGTGGTGAAACTTGACAAGAATGTCAATTTCAGCCAGCAGCTATGAGTCCAGGGAGCCTATTCATTTTTGGAAACAGCCTGCGTCAGTGTTTCTGAAGTGATTTTTCAGGAAGAGGGAGGCGGATTTGCAGTTTGCGAGAAATTACAAAAAAAAAAAAAAAAAAAAAAAAAAAATCTTGGTTTTGTTCTGATTTAGAATGAAACCAAATTAAGAAACGTCAACATGTCCTGCAAACCAGAAATCCCTAGTTTTGGCCAGCTCTAGCTTAGAATAAGTGTGATTCAAGTGTTTCGTGTTGGATTAACAAATATAGACAACTTAAATATGATGATTGAAATCGACATAGGTGCTACAGTAGCCACTTTCTGAAGACATGTACAAGAACAAATGTATTCATAGTATACTAAGAAAAAAAACTGAAAAAAGGTTGAAAGAAAAAAAAAAAAAAGTTATAACCAAAGCAAGATTAAGGTTTCAGGATGCCTGCAAGTACAGTGGTACCTGTTTGCTGTTACCATTACTTGGTACAGAATGAAATATTCCTTCATTAATTAGCAGAAATTGGTTTAAGACAAAGTTGTAGTAGCATGCCTCCCATGCACTACTGTTAGATTCCATAGTGAAAAGAAAAAATCAATTCTGTTTTTGATGTGGACATTGGTTTAGTGACAGGCATAACAGCAGAATTACAGGTAGTTAAAAATGTTAGACCTAAATTTCATCTGGTGCCTTATGCTTTATGATAACAACCTACAGAAAAGTAATTAAACTTGCAGAAGCAGGGAATAATTTTACTTGTAAAGAATGATCTGCACAATTGTTTGTATTACTAGAATTAAGGAAAGGGAAAGATTTACGAAAGCTATACAAAAAGACCGCAAATGCCTGACTGGAGGTAGCTCAGGATCCAATTCCAAAAAAACCCACAAGATTTGCTAAAGTAGCAGGGAAACGTTTACAAAGCTCGGTCCAGCTCAAGCTAACACACCACATGGCTAATGGAATTTAGCAAGATTCTAAAAGGAAATTGGACATTTATATTGATAAGAATATTCAGAGCTATTCTACTTAATGCTAAAACATTTGGCAAGGGACACAAAACAATATGCTTCACATTGTGAGCCCATCTCTTAAGGATTAGGATACAATTATCCTACATCTGTCTAACATGGAGTTGCTTGCATCTTCTTCTGACCACTATCAGAAACGGGATGCTGAGCTAATGAACTTTAGGTCTGATTTAGTAACTGCCAGACTACGCTTCTAAAATCTACACACAGAGACACTACAAGTGCATGAGTTTACTGTATTTTAGAAATTCTCATTAGTTTGAATGTTGGTTGATTTTAAATGTAGTAAACCACCACTGAAAATGAAGAAAATAAATGTTTATTAACCACCATGTCCTTACCTTCTGTTCCTTTGACATGAAAGCGCTTATTGAGTTCATCCAACTTGTTCTTTATAAAATTTAAAAAAAAAAAAAAAAAAAAAAAAAAAGTGAAAAAGATTAGCAGCTGAACCATAGGAGCAGGCGACCAGCTTGGCTAAACAGTGAAATCCTTGCTGATCTTAAACACAAAAAAGAAGCTTACAAGAAGTGGAAGATTGGACAAATGACCAGGGAGGAGTATAAAAACATTGCTCAGGCATGCAGGAGTGAAATCAGGAAGGCCAAATCATACTTGGAGTTGCAGTTAGCAAGAGATGTTAAGAGTAACAAGAAGGGTTTCTTCAGGTATGTTAGCAACAAGAAGAAAATCAAGGAAAGTGTGGGCCCCTTACTGAATGAGGGAGGCAACCTAGTGACAGAGGATGTGGAAAAAGCTAATGTACTCAATGATTTTTTTGCCTCTGTCTTCACGCACAAGGTCAGCTCCCAGATTGCTGCACTGGGCAGTACAGCATGGGGAGAAGGTGACCAACCCTCTGTGGAGAAAGAAGTGGTTCGGGACTATTTAGAAAACCTGGACGTGCACAAGTCCATGGGGCCGGATGCGCTGCATCCGAGGGTGCTAAAGGAGTTGGCAGGTGAGATTGCAGAGCCATTAGCCATTATTTTTGAAAACTCATGGCGATCGGGGGAGGTCCCAGATGACTGGAAAAAGGCTAATGTAGTGCCCATCTTTAAAAAAGGGAAGAAGGAGGATCCGGGGAACTACAGGCCAGTCAGCCTCACCTCAGTACCTGGAAAAATCATGGAGCAGGTCCTCAAGGAATCAATTATGAAACATTTAGAGGAGAGGAAAGTGATCAGGAACAGTCAGCATGGATTCACGAAGGGGAAGTCGTGCCTGACTAACCTAATTGCCTTCTATGATGAGATAACTGGCTCTGTGGATGAGGGGAAAGCAGTGGATGTGTTATTCCTTGACTTTAGCAAAGCTTTTGATACTGTCTCCCACAGTATTCTTGCCACCAAGTTAAAGAAGTATGGGCTGGATGAATGGACTGTAAGGTGGATAGAAAGCTGGCTAGATCGTCGGGCTCAACGGGTAGTGATCAATGGCTCCATGTCTAGTTGGCAGCCGGTTTCAAGCGGAGTGCCCCAACGGTCGGTCCTGGGGCCGGTTTTGTTTAATATCTTTATTAATGATCTGGAGGATGGTGTGGACTGCACTCTCAGCAAGTTTGCAGATGACACTAAACTAGGAGGCGTGGTAGATACACTAGAGGGTAGGGATCGGATACAGAGGGACCTAGACAAATTAGAGGATTGGGCCAAAAAAAACCTGATGAGGTTCAACAAGGACAAGTGCAGAGTCCTGCACTTAGGACGGAAGAATCCCATGCACTGCTACAGACTAGGGACCGAATGGCTAGGTAGCAGTTCTGCAGAAAAGGACCTAGGGGTCACAGTGGACGAGAAGCTGGATATGAGTCAACAGTGTGCTCTTGTTGCCAAGAAGGCTAACGGCATTTTGGGCTGTATAAGTAGGGGCATTGCCAGCAGATCAAGGAACGTGATCGTTCCCCTTTATTCGACATTGGTGAGGCCTCATCTGGAATACTGTGTCCAGTTTTGGGCCCCACACTACAAGAAGGATGTGGAAAAATTGGAAAGAGTCCAGCGGAGGGCAACAAAAATGATTAGGGGTCTGGAGCACATGACTCATGAGGAGAGGCTGAGGGAACTGGGATTGTTTAGTCTCCAGAAGAGAAGAATGAGGGGGGGATTTGATAGCAGCCTTCAACTACCTGAAGGGGGGTTCCAAAGAGGATGGAGCTCGGCTGTTCTCAGTGATGGCAGATGACAGGACAAGGAGCAATGGTCTCAAGTTGCAGTGGGAGAGGTCCAGGTTGGATATCAGGAAAAACTATTTCACTAGGAGGGTGGTGAAACACTGGAATGTGTTACCTAGGGAGGTGGTGGAGTCTCCTTCCTTGGAGGTTTTTAAGGCCCGGCTTGACAAAGCCCTGGCTGGGATGATTTAGCTGGGAATTGGTCCTGCTTTGAGCAGGGGGTTGGACTAGATGACCTCTTGAGGTCCCTTCCAACTCTGATATTCTATAAGCATTCTCTGACATCTCATGTTCACTATTTAGCAAAGCAATACTAGCACTCTACCACCCTTATTGTGAAGGACACATTACACTAAATATTCCAAAGGGTATGAAAGACTCAACGGCATGAAGGATCAAAGGGATACTTAAACGTTAGAGCCTCCTTCTCTTAAAGGGAGAACATGCAATATCCCCCTAACCTACAGTACAAGATAATTATCCTTAATGACACCAGTATGAATAAATCCATGAGTCTACCTTGTCATCACATGTACAGCCCAAATCAAATTCAGATGCAGAAAATGCAGCTACAGGATAGAGCGGCCTTGCAACTTCATCTGGCATGGTCGGTTTAAATGCATTGCTCCTCAGCAAGTGATTTAAACTTCCATGGGTTCCGTTATTAGGAGCGGGCTTTAATCCAAGCAGATCTGACAAGACATCAAACACAGCAGGGTTCTAAAATTGTAACTGTACTACATTGTATACATCAGTACACAGTGCCCATTTCCTAGATGGTTAGAAACAAAACACCAAACTACTTTATACCCATGAAGTAGAGAGAATTACTTTAAATTTAACCAAAGAACAGTACTAAGCCTTTGTCCACATCAGAGAAGCCTGTTTTGCAATTACACAGTGTTGGAAATTCCCATGATAGGAACAATAAGATTTAGTATTATAGCTAGGTGGAGAAACTGCTACTACTACTAAACATTTTTATTACCGTAACTCCTAGGGCACGTATACGTGGGGGGTGGGGAGGGGCAGGGAAAACACCTGCAGCAGCGAGTGTCAGAGCCCAGATCAACTGACTCAGCTCCTTAGTGTGGGCCCCGCGAGCCTAAGAACACTCACTCGGGGAGGTGGGAGGGGTCAGAGCCCAAGGGGGGGGGGGGGAAATCAACATTGCTATGTTTAGTCCCATTGTGCCAGCCCTGCAAGACCGAGTCAGTTGACCCAAGCTCTGAGACTTGCTGCCATGGGGCGGGGGTGTTGCAGAGTAGATGTACCCCTAGAGGCTCCAATGAGGATCAATGCCTTAGAGGGTAAACCTGCAGCGCGCTTGGTTAAACCTGATAGTGCTATCAGTCTTAAAAAATACTAAAAGTCAAACTGATATACAGCATTTAACATCCCCACTAAAACATTTTTTTTTTGGAATCTTTCATCCAGGATTTCCTGGTACTGTACAAACATTAAATAAGCCACATAACACCACCGGAAAGTTCAATATTGCACACATTTGGAGAAGAGTGAGCAGACACAATGAGCTGTTATTGGGATTTGCACAAAGGGACATCATGTTAACGACGATAGTTCTGTTCCAGTGTGATCTCTCGACTGGTTCATATCTGAAAGGAAGTGTGGTCTACTGGTTAAAGCAGGAGACAAAGTAAAAAATGATCTTGGTTCTATTTCCAACTCCGCTATTGACTTCTGAGACCTCAAGACCAATTAACCTCCTCATCTATAAATGGGAATAATTATATAAACACACAGATGTGTTTCATGTTTATAAATTAATATGTGCAGCTTCTTTTGAAATCCTCAGATGGAAAGTTTTACTGTAAAAGGAAATGTACATTAAAGACAGGATCATTAAAATTATATTCATGCATTGCCATACCTAGCTTCTCTACTTCATTGCTGCAGTAAGAGTTTTGAAAACAATTATCGCCAACAAGAGGCACAGTAGTGGCAAAATAACGTCTGCACTGCCACGCATGGGATGCAGGGGCAGAAGCCCTCTCTGGGCACAAGTCTAGCTCCCAGGGCTAATGGAGAACGGACACACTAGATTGTAGCCCTCTATATTTGATATCCGAGGAGCTGCCAGCAGAAACACAATGTGAATGCACTCCAATTGTTGGAGCAGAACAAACATAGGCCTCTGTGCATTCTGTCCTTCCATCCAAAGGGCAAGCAACAGTGCAGTGCTAGGGGAGAAGGCAGTGGCCCAGAACACAAGCATAAGTTGTGCCTACACCAACCTCTGAAAGCTTTGTTGGCAAAAGTAGTTTAAAAATGGAGTAGCTTACCACACATAATGTTGTAAAGTTCAATATTTTCAAATGGAGGTACTTTGGTCTTGTGCTTGAATGTGGGACCATAGCCTACAAAGACAGTCTTCAAAGAAGAGAGAAACAGGGTAAAAGAGGAAGTTTGCTTTAACTCTTTAAAAAAAAAAAAAAAAAAAAATTCTAAGACTTCAAGTTTCTCCCTCCAACACACACACACACCCACACCCTCCCCAAAAGGTTACTTTGCTGCTTATACCTGCATACTATTGATCTTGTTGTCATATCCGTGATCGCCATGGAAGAAGCATTTTCCTGATAGTTTCTTATAAACATCCATGGATTTCCTATATTGAAATGTAAAATCATAAGAATTATTGCTGACCTGGCAATGTAGTTTCAGAAGATTAAAATTTAGGCTGTGATTTTCAAAAGGAGTTGAAGGGAGGTAGAGCTTAACTCCCTTTGAATGTCATGGGGATTTGGGCACCTAATTTCTACAGGTTCCTTTGAAAATTCCAGTCTTAACAAAACACACACACACACACACACACACACACACACACACACAGAGTGAAGTCATCTCAATTATACAGAAACTTTGCCCTAAACTATCCCAGAGCAGTTCACGAACTACAATCATTCTCCACACCGGAGTGGATGCACCAGCAGTACACATTACCATACCCAAATGAAACTCTAGGGGGAAGTTAGGTAGGCAGTTCTCCAAAGAGGACAAAAAGGGTTATAATTTTGAAATGTATTAAAATGTTAAATGGGAATTCATTTCTCTCTTTCCCAATGATGCTCCCTCAGCATTAAATATATTCCACTAAGGAAACGATGGATTTGGACAAGCACATGGGTCCTCCCATTACTCTCAAAAGTCTTAAAACTGAATTTTGCTCAGTATTTTAATAGGTGTATTGTGTCATCAGTTCTTAACAGAAATCCCCATTGACAACTATGAGTGTTTCTGCTTAAACGGATGGCGCAACGTAACTTACTACTATGCCATTATTTAAGAGAATGAAAAACTTGAGACATCACCTGTCTGGGATGTACTTGAAAAGAAACCAATGCATATGAAATAACTGACATCAGCTATTGTTAGCCTTGGGTAACGTGCCATTCCCAGGTAGAAGCCCTTCCCCACTGGGGACACCTACAGATTGAAGCTGTTTAGGATCATGTTGCCCTAAATCAGTAGCATTCTAACAAATGCTTCTCAGAAAGTCAGAAAGCACCTTTTTAATAAATTACAATGCTATTGAGTCCTTTTCACCTGCTTACTCTTTCACCTTGTGGTAAGCAAAGGAGAAACAGACCTGGAGAGAAAATGGGAGAAACTCGAAAGGAAGAGAAACATATGAAGAAAGTAAGTGGTAATCATAGAAATATAATGACTAGCTTTGTTACACACTAAGATTTATGAGCAGCATCACAGGGGCTGCCTAGCAGTCCAGTGGGCTGCCATCCTAAAAGTCAGTTTGTACACCCATTAGATGATGTTCTCTCAGAGAGTTGGCTTTTGTCCTCAAAACTGGAAGTGAAGCAATCAGATCTGTAACTATTACAGAAATAGTCTTTTTCTGGCTATGAATATAACATGAATTACAGTTACATTAACAGAAAAGAAGGATGCACTCATTAAAAGGTAGCTTTTAAGAGCTGTAGCAAATAATGCTGCCAAAGTTTGAACTGAGATGAAAGGGGAAAAAATCTTGAGTAAAATATTCCTATTACCTCTCCTCCCCATCCTGTATCTAGAGCAGTTTGGGAATCTTCCAACTGTATTCTTTTTGGGGGGGGGGGGAGAAGAGGGGGGTGGAAAATGATGATTGTTCTAAACCAAAACTTTTTGAGGGAACATACCAGTTTTGACAAACAGCTTTTGTCAGGAAAGGTTTCACAGGCCAAAACCAGACACATTGACCCCAGAATAGCCAAGAGCCTAGTGGTTATGGCACTCAACTGGGAGTGGAAGACCCAGGTTCAAGTCCCTAGTCTGAATCATGAAAAACCAGGAAAGGAGGTCATGGGTTCATCTGGATGTGGAATAGGAAAAATAGAAAATAAGAAACATTCTATACTCCAAGTTTTGCAGAACAGGAAAACTGTCTCCTGTCTAGCGCTACATGTATCAATAAAAATTGTTAAAATGGTAGGCCTAAAACCAGAATTTAATTCTTTGAAATTTGAGAACCATCATCAGAAATTGTAGAAAGACGACTTGTCACCTTGCCTACTGGAATTGCATCCAGTCTGAAAAAGCAATTGGGATTTCCCATTCACTGCTTTAGTAGAAAGATCTTTGCATAAATACAGGAAGATTAGCACAAAGTGTCAAAGACACTTATTAGACAGACAAGGTGAGTATCCTGGGACTGACACAGCTACAACTATACTGCATGCAAATACACTTATGACACACTGACTGGCAGCAACATATTTGAAAGAGAACTACCAATTCTTAAAGTCCATCACAAGATATGCCAAGAACATAAATCTGTCCTGTTCTCTACCAAAAAAATACACTGACTCAGCTTTATGAATAAAGGACTAGCTGTACTCGATTTAATATATCATTTTATCAACAGATCAAAGGAACAAACAGAAGATATTTTAAACACAAAAGGATGTTGACAGTAGAAAAGATGCCTCCTTTTCTATTGTCTTTAAAAGCAAAGTAATGGTATAAACTGCCTGCCTCTCTAAATAAGATTATTTTTTTGCCTAATTGCTAAATAGCTTAAGAATATTCAAAACTGCCAGTAATCAAACTAGAGAAGGCAGAAAAGACCAAAAAGAAACAAACACACACACACACACCACAGTTTACCTTGCCACATGCCATCTTCTGTCCACCAATAAGTGGATATCCTCAATTCTTCTGTTGTAAGCATAGTGCAAACGCTTGGGAAGGTGCTGTTTCAAATAAGGTTTAAAGTGCTGGTCTGGCTTTCTACACTGAAAGATAATTGTAAGAAGCTATATTGTTTTAAGTCATCATCACTAGTGTGGCTTCAACCACACAATCTGCTTGATTTCAGAGTTCAAGGTTACGTATAGTAGACATATATCCCAGATCTTGCACAACAATTTAAAGGACCATATTTGTATCAGTACATTATTTATACAATGCTTCCCTAAGGACAGGTGAGTTTTGAATTATGTTCTATGCACATCTGACACATTTGTTCTCGCTACAGAGTGTTTTTGCAAAACTCCACCACATTTTCCTCAGTGATATGCAAAACGGTTCATATCTGACCAAAGCTAAATTTCAGAAGACTCATGAATACTGAATAGATAACCTTTCAAAAAATATATTTAAAAGCAGTTTGGCTTCTACATTTGATAAATCAGTATATATTTAATGGGAATTTCATAAAAACAAGGTTAAGGTTGAGGAATATCAAATGGATTTTTACTGCATCTTCCAAGTACTACTCAAACGTTTACTCATAAAAAGGTTACTTTCCATTTCTGAAGGAAGGAATAAATCGGCTCAATTCAGGGACTCAAGACCATCAGGGACATTCTGGCTGTGTACTACCCAAAAGGGTTATAAAAGCTACTAATGCAGCAAACAGTGGAACTCATGACAAACATTAATCCCTACTCATGAAGGGCCCTATTTACCTCTCTATCTTCAGCCTAATGTTGGTTTTCTGACTAAAGAGTGAGCAGGGGATGCTGAATAAATCCCCAAATTAACATGTGAAATGAACAATATACTGTAGACAGATATAATATGCCAGTGCTAAATACTTACTGTGAGGTTGGCAACAATTACTTTAGGATCATCTGTTAAAAGAGACACAGACATAAAACAGTCATCTGTTTATTGGAGTTACAAGGTAAGCACGCTTTTCAGGAGTCCAGGCTCCTTTTAAAAGCTATCCTATCTTAGCAAAATGTATTAGATGATGTGCAATAATACACCTTTAATGTGCCTTTCCTTAATTACCCAACATTTTTATAGCAGCATTGATCAGTGTTTTATACTTTGGACCTGAAATTAAATAGTCCTAGAAATAAAAATTTTAAACTAACATCTTGAAAATCATCTATCTAATCTAACAAGTAAACAGTCATATCTGAGACTTTGCAAAATCTTTCTGTAAGAGTGTTTAAGTGCAAGAATAAGCATCTTTATAAGCAATAATTAATAAGAAAGCTGTGGTTCTTTTGGCTGCTTTAGCATTACACACAGCTGAATAAGTGACTAAATGAAATAACTGAAAAAACATTCTGGGCAAGCCTTGGGACTTTACTCTATGTAAGCTGTACTACCACTTGGACAACCCACATTAAATTCTCAGTCTCACTTCTTCCAGGGCCAGCAAACAGCATTTCTCAGGCCCCGGAGGAGAAAACAGAGTTGGAAGAAAATGAAGAACCTTGTCTCTCAACCATATTATTTTGGCTGCTTAAGGCATGATATTGATTGGCTTTGAAATGAGTCACATTCAATCTCAGGTACAATTCACAGGCACATCTATTTCAAAGATGCGAGAATGAAGGTAGTGTTAAGCCATGAAATAGTGGAGGAGGGAGAAAAGAGTTAGGTAATTTGCCATTTAAAGTTCTGTTCCAAGTCCCAGGAACGTGCCTATTTATTTTGTGTTTGAATTGTTCATTTATAAGCAATTACAAACATTCAGGGAGAAGAGGATAGAAAGAGACCCATAGAGGAGATGAATGAATGCAAATGGAGGTGAAAAACAAAACAAAACCCAGAGGCATTGTGCCAGGGATTAGCGAGGACAACTGATCTTCTCTTTGGAAGTTCTCACCATGCCCCAATCAAAGAAAAAGAACTTGCTCAACATCAGGGAAAACTGAAAGAATGATTTTCCTCATGCTATTTCAGTCCTCTTTGCTTAACAGTAAAATATGGTGCACCTAATTATCTATAGAACTTTAATGTGGTAGTGCTTGATCCTACTCCTACCGAAAACTGAAGCAAAATTCACTGGAGTCAACGAAGGGACAATGGAGGCTTTTTAAAAATTCTCCATGGAAGATACACAAAAATATTCACTCATAGGAGATAATAGGTAATGGAGATAATGGGAAGATCTTTAAAAAAGTTGCAACTGGAAGTTTACTAATAGTTTAGGTAGAATCTACAAAGAAAGAATTTAGTCTTTATGGTAGCCCACCAAAATCACAACACTGTTTATTTTTGAGTGTACTGTGAAATACTTGCAGGTTATGATGTGAATATTCATTTTTATGCTCTAAAAAGCTTAAGATACACATCAGTGAAACACTGGTATTTGAAAACAGATCTTTACACATGTCCTTTAGACAAACATCAGAATTCATTTGTTCATAGTTAAACCTTTAATCTAGGTACTGATTTTAACATGTACCCATTGGCTCTGATGTACTTTTGGATTTTGTAATCTTGAAATATCTCAATCCAGTCTTTGCACAACCAGATACATCTTCAAGAAAATTATCCCCAGAATGTTTCAAATGGTCTCATAATTTAGAGCTCCAAGCAACTTCTTAAAAGCATGTTGCAAAATACCCAGATTTTTCATATACTATCACTGAGCCCATTTGCCCAAATTCACACTTCACAGTTTTCTCTTACCCACACTCTGCCTTAGCTGTGCATGGCTGCCAAATATCTAGTGGCGACTCCAGACACCAGCGCTCTACCTTAGTTAAGAGTTGCAGAATCTTGGCCTCAGTATAGTACGATACTTGTATAAATCAACTTACATTTCAGATTATTATTAGATCGAGGGCGAATGCGTCCTAAAGACCCAGGCACCAATACGATATCTTCTACATTAGTCAGGTAGTTACTCAAAAATTCAGTTCTTTCACAAGTGGTGTCCTCCATTCCTGTGGAAGGGAAATAAGACTCCTTTAATAGAGAATTATATTGTGAAACAAGCTTATTTCCTAAAATATAGGCATCAGTCTCTGGATTCAGAGAAACCGTTTGAAAACAAAAATGTCTTCTTTATATACTCATTCTATTCCTCTCTTCCTAGCAGGTAACCTAACCTCAAGTTTATGGAAAGACTACACTCATGAATTAGTCATCAAGAGTGGTCACTGAAACTATTCCACCTGCCAAGGAACTGTCAGACACATGGGACACCTTTGTTTTCAGCTTTCACCAACATCAAGCTCTTTTAGTTAATGTCTTCTTGATGGCAGCACTGATAATCACCAACATTAGATATTGTTTAAGAACCAAATTGTGGCTGGTGCTTGCACCTATGTGCACAATAAAAATGCCAGTGTCAGAGCAGCAATGCCAGCCCAGGGAGCGTACACTTGTTATACATCCAGTTTTAACTCACAGAAGAACTAAGATCAGCTCCTAGTTTCAAAGGAATTTTTAAAATACAAATTTAAAGAGAAAAGCAACAGAGGGTCCTGTGGCACCTTTAAGACTAACAGAAGTATTGGGAGCATAAGCTTTCGTGGGTAAGAACCTCACTTCTTCAGATGCAAGCATCCAAGCATCTGAAGAAGTGAGGTTCTTACCCACGAAAGCTTATGCTCCCAATACTTCTGTTAGTCTTAAAGGTGCCACAGGACCCTC
>NC_048299.1:258839510-258930330 GCF_013100865.1 Trachemys scripta elegans
CGTGGGTAAGAACCTCACTTCTTCAGATGCTTGGATGCTTGCATCTGAAGAAGTGAGGTTCTTACCCACGAAAGCTTATGCTCCCAATACTTCTGTTAGTCTTAAAGGTGCCACAGGACCCTCGGTTGCTTTTTACAGATTCAGACTAACACGGCTACCCCTCTGATACTTGACGCTAATTTAAAGAGAGGAGACACAAACACACAAATGTATTGTATCTTGGTGGTGTATTCTAAATCAACTGTAGGTAGAGTGAACAAAGAGTTGTTACCATCAGAGAGTTGTTTTGTGGCCTATGTACTGATGGTCTCACTCTAATTCTTAATAAGTAAAGCTCAAAAGCCTCTAGACAAGGAATGACTACGTTTGGAAAATAAACTCTCCCCAGAACCCCAGCAGTCATCCCCTCCACATCAGGGAGGAGACATAACTGGTAGAGAAACCTGCAGCACTGTGCTGTACCTGTTTTGTAGACAGAGAGTGAACTTCACTGCCCAGGCCTGTTAACCTAGCACTTCATTCAAACACACACACAAAAATCTTATCTGAATAGCACGGTATCGCATAACAAATCATGACTCATTTAGTGTACTATTACTCTAATTAGAGACCTTTCGTAACCCCACTGAAATGTTATGCCAAGAACAGTTCTACCTCAAAACATACCCAAACGATCTCTATTTTCCTTCTTTCTCCTACAGTATTTTTCACTGGAGTTTCTCTGTCTTTACTATGAATTCTTATTGTGAAGTTTTCTCTAATTTCCAAGTGACAGAGACCTTTCAAGTCACAATTTTCCATTTCTGGTCTTTCTGCCCATTTTTGCCACTTATTCCCTCCCCAATCCAAACTCTCTTGGGGGCTTTTCTCCTTCCTCCATAACCCTTCAAAGCTGGGCCCAGTCTCTCATAACTACCCCAACTTTGTTCCTCTGTATCTGACCAGCTGTCCTCCTAATTGCCATGGAAACTTACTGTTCCAAAATTTTTCTCCTACTATCATTAAAAAGGGGATGAGACTTCTACAACATTTCCCTGACAGTTAACCTACTTTAAAAAAAAATGACATGGGGACAGACTGTAGCTCTTCACACTTGCTAGGAAGCAGCTAGGAGAGATTGTACATTATTTGTGTGGCTCACACCCCAAAAAACAGGCTTAATTCTGAATGAATGTGCAAACAGTTAAACCAAATAGTTAAAATAAGAAGGAATTCCCCCACAAGGTAATTATCAGGCAAATTAAATGCTGGGCTTACATTGTCAGTGTCCTGTGAATAAATATTTTTACTTTTTAAAAGAATTTTTAAAATAGGATGTTCATTTAGGCTCTGATCCAGTCGAGTACTTGTTGTGTGTGTAACTTTAAGCACAGTGAAGCTCTGGAAATTGCTCAAGCATCATTTTCTATCCATATTTACATACTAAGAAAGGACAAGTAAGAGTTTTTACCATGGTCTCCAACAAAGATAACATTGACACATCGATGTAGTTTCAGCTGCTTCAGTCCATCCATTAATTGTCCTAAAGTCTTGTCAATATCCCTTAGGGGATTTATCATCTGTACAAAGTTTGCAGAAAGAAAGGAAGTTAATCACCATTACAATGCTCCCTCTTTCACTATAGGTGGCGCTTCCTCAGCAGAATTCTGGTAGGTTAACTTTCCAGATCAAAAGGCAGATCCTTGGCTGAGTAGTTATCACCCTGACCTAATGGTCATCTCCTTTCCCATGAGCTTGGTTTGATTTCCTTGAGGGAAAGGAACAAAAAAAATCTTCTAATGGGATGTTGTTGGATGACTACAAGAGATCATTGATCTTATTCCTATCCCTCCAACAGACCCTCTAAACATATGGTAAATGTAAAGGCAGATTTACTATATTAGAAAAATGCATATGATTGGGGAAGATTTGGGGGCGGGGGAGGGGAGGGAAGAGAGAGAGGAGAGAACGGATTTAAATGCTGTTCTTCAAATGGAATTTAGCTTTGCAGTTTTTCCGAACACCAACTACGTAGTCATGGTACATAGCTTCAATCTCAGTATTCATATGAAAATCCCAAGCCACTGTGAAGGGTACTCCAGGAAGTATCTGGTGCTATAATGGAAGACTGAGGGCAGCCATTCTAAGTAGTAGGAGGAAAAAAAAGGCAGCTTCAGCTTGATAGCCAAGGTCTCTAAAGGATCAAGTGACAATTCTGGCAAGATTTTGAAAAAGGATGCCCAGACCTAAAATGGTATAAATACATTATTTTTTATTTTATAAAAAGGCAAAATTATGACAGCATGCCGACAAGTTACAATTCTGAGCAGGAACAGAAGCGAGTGCAACTTTTTTTTATTAGACGATAAATACTTCGAATCTCCGTACATTTTAGAATTTTAGATAAAGGACAGTTTAAGAGAGAGAGACCAACATTTCTGTTTGTCACTAATGCTGAATCTCTCATTTGCACACTTAACTGGATCAGTTAAAAAATTTGGAACAAAAAAACTCTCCTGTAGCAAAACAGAATTTTGTCAAAATCTTGACTCGGAAAGGTCAATTTCAACAATTTCCCAAGGGAAATTTCCACTTACAAATGTCAACCTGACCCTAATTTAAACGTTTTGCAAGCTCTCCTTCTGCCTGAACTGCCACCCACCTCGTGGAGTTGTAGATTCTGAAAATAATCAAAGTCATACAGGAAATTACAACTCATGAAGCACGATGGCGACTCTGCCACAGGGAGAAACCTCTGTGCCCCAAAGGAGATAGAATCCAGCTGGGGAACAGGAAGAACACAGAACTACAATTCCCAGGAGACACTGCAGCAGCTCAGACAGAGGGGAAAAGATTCTAAAACTAAATGCTCCTATTTAGGAAAATACGAACATTTAGTTTCATTCAAAAATGATGAAACATTCTGAATCAACATTTTTCAGAACTTTTCATTCCATGAAAAATTTCACTATTTTGACTTTTTGTCCCAAACTGGGACAAAAACCCACTGTTAAAATATCAGATTTTTCCCATGAATTGGAAAGTCCGTTTTTCAGTCAGCTCTAAATTGTATCTCAATCAATCAAGTAAGGAAATTAGGTCTTTTATTTCAGCCTCTAAATTGTAACTCTGCAGTTAGGAAAGCTGGGAACTGCAAATCCTCTTGGATTTCACATGAACGTTTTCTTCACATGGAACAAGTTTATGCTGTTCTTAAAATAGAGCAATAGTATTTCCACATGTGATAAGAAACCACAAATCACAGTACTTTTCTAAGATCCTCTATCCACCAAATTTCAGCTGGGGATTTGCAAAGTTGTTTTTGATACCATGAAAACAAACTGGTCGGGGAAATCCTGTTTTTAAGGCAAAAAACAACCCCCCCACACTATTTCACATGATCACAGCCAGAGAACCTCCATTTAGTTCCTTCACCTCCATTATTCTCACTGGGTTCTCATTTAAAAAGTTCTATCTATTTATTTTTCGAAACAGACTAAGGTTGATATTGAATGTCATTAATATGTTCATGTGAGGATACTCTACGTGGATGTGGGACTGCCCTGAGACCATGTTCTTGTCCAGATGTAACCTCCAAGGAGTTATTGGTGAAAGAATAAAAGTCTTATGTGTACCTTTGCTCAGATCACATGCTGACCTCCACTACCTCAGATCTTTGGAAGGCTTTATTTTCCAAGATAGGTGTGGATATCTGAGATGCCACCGAAAAAAAACAGTTGACATTATTATAAGAGGAACAGGTCTGAAACTGAGAAATGCGGATCAGTGTTACTAAATAGTTCTTCAGAAGGAAAACTCATGCTAGAACCTATTTTAGCCAGATGCTGATGTATGAGAGAGGAAAGGATTTAACTCCTAGGGACTAGTTTTGTGGTACATCCCATTGCTCTCAATGAGCATAAACAAATGCTGGCACTAAAGGGTTAATTTGCACTGGATATGGACGATAATTTGTGCTAGAATAAGCTGAGGTTTTTGAAGGCTTAGTGAGAAATCCACAACTGGGTTTGCATGGAAATTTGCATGGATGGATGAAATATTCATCCAGAGAAGAGAAGCCGGCGGGGAGGGGGAGATGCACAAACTCCCATTATGAGGCCACCTAGAACATATTTTATGCCAAAAAGAGTAGGACCTTGAATTGGCAAACTACTCTGAAAGGGGAACTCCTGTGTAGTTTATTGAAGGAGACATCATTCATGTAAGAAGATTATCAGCCTCCCTCTTGAGTAGACTATCAATGATCAAGGTATTGTGGGAAATGGCAGTTTCCTTACACTTGATGACTGATTCCCCTCTCCCCCTCAGTTCCAGGATGAGTCTCCGAATACCTGATTAATTTCAGAAGTATATATTTTTAAAATCAGGAATTGAAAGCTACTGGGAAGAGTTTCTATTGTTCTTTTTTGATAATGTACTGTGTCAAGATTTTTGCTTGGATCCCACAGGAGATATTTTTAGGCCTCATGAACTGGGTTACAATTAGTTTAAAAATCCCTGAATGGAAGGGATGCTGAAGTGGTCCACAGCCCCTCCCAAGTTGTCAATTAGTAGCAGGCGGAAAGATTTCGTTTATTAAGGATCATCCTTTCTCCGCTCTGAATCTTTTCCTGGTGAAGCAACCTCCAACTTTGACCTTTTTGAAGGCAGAGACTTAAGTACCATCATAAGGCATTATTGCCAGACCCAAAATCATGGGTTCAAAAATCATGATTTGCATGCCCTTCATTCCGTCTCCCCTCCCCCCAAAAGTCTCAAGATTTTTCAGCCAATGAGATTTGTGTGTGCGCGCGCCATCTGGTTTTTGAGCCTTCAGGTTACACTCAGGTCACACTTTCAACTTTTCTCCAGAGCCATGAAGACTAGAAACTTGGTTTTATTTAAAAATAAATAAATCAGAGATTCTCACAATCAATCACTTGATACCAGGAAATGGGGCTTAAAGAAGAACACCCAATATTGTGAGACTAATGATAAAAATCTAATGGGTTGGTGACGCTGATAAGATCTTCCCAGAGATTTGTTTCACGCTCCCTCTGTTTGATGGATTTTTAAAAAGGTCCTAAAGAGGCTTTCCCTAGAGTGAACAGTCTAAAATAGGAAGAACATAGTTCCCGAAAGACTCAATATATCCTTGCTGCTTTGCCAGCAGTGATCTTTCAGTACAGTTATAGAAGGTCTGTTTTGCAATTCCCAAACTGAAGTATGGAAGGGAGTCCAAGTTGCAAAAATTAAGCTATATAAGAGCCTCAAACTGACACTTCGGTCAAAGTTTTGGAACACAGGTAAACTTACTTTGTTCCGACGGGATTCCGCAGAATACTGATCCACTTTATGTACTTTTCTTCTTTTCTTTGGAGATGCAACTCGTCTTTCCTGTCTCCTCTTAGGAGTAATCTTTCTCTTAGGTCTCTTAGGCGGAGTAAGAGGTGAGCCAAAACTACTCTCCTGTACTGGCGGAGAGAGATGTCTGGACTCAGAAATCCTGACTCAGCTAGCATCAGATACTATAGTGACCTGCGTCACCAAATTGAGGAGCATGAAGATCAACGCTTCTTCAATAATATAGGAGTTGGCAAAGGGACAATTTAGAGGTCTCTCTCTACAGAGGAGCTCATTAAATTGTACTTGAAAGTGGGATAGTTACTCAAGCAACTAACGTAAGAGCAAATGAAATTGGTATTTCAGGAAAAGGTCGATCGGGCCAATTTTTATGAATACATACTGTAGTGTTATGAGTATTTCTCTTCAAGTGTCATTCAATTCACAAAATACACAAATAAATACACAAAATATGTAACAGTATCAGCTTCACATTTTTGGTAGTGTAAATTTTTTTTTGCAAATTCTTGTGTGTGGGGAATCTTAATGAAACATGGAACATTTGACTTGCTGGTTACCAGTTCAGCTGGAAGCATCTGTGTACTACAAAGCCACCACTCAGTGGCAAACATTGAGACTGCACCTTCTGAAAAATCTAATAATTTGTTAAGGGCAGTGTGAGAGAAATCTGCATTGCTGCTGACTACCTTGTACTAGTTGTATGGATAAATTGAGGACATCAGTCTCCAGAGCTGTCAATATGGCACCGTTTGTGAGCAATACATTAGCTATTAAAATAAGTCATTTGAAATGGGCTTATTCATTTTTGTCTGTGAATGCTACAAAAGAAGAGACTGGAATGGCCCGGTGTTCCTTTTTCCAATAAGCCCCACTTTAAAGATATGCAGGGTTGCAACACAGCTCTCAGTTTTGGCCTGTTCTGCACCTGCACGATGCTAAGCACCAACACCTTCCATCAATTTTCATGGGAGTTGTGGGTTCTCAGCACTGCTTAGGACCATCTGAGAACGGTGTGAGATGACATCTACAGAGAGATAATACAGCTAAGTAGGCAGGTAGGGGGAAATGGAACCTGCTAAATAGGCTTGAGGAAAGTCAGTGATTTATAATCATATTTACTTCTATCTACTTCGCCAGTTTCTCTGTTGTTCAGTCACAGAGCTTTATGAATGGAGGGGGAAGAAAAAACAAACAAAAAAGTGTTACCATCTGCCATGCTGTTTCATTGCTTCCAAGGCAAGCAGCTGGAAAGGAGATTCTAGTCCAGTCTCATTCGTCTCTCTCCAGAAAGGCATTTTAATAAAGCAGCACCAGAGTTTTCTTTTTAAAATGTTTCAAGCTTTGTGCAGTCCTGATGAGAGGAGCAGCAGGGAAAGGAAGGATTCTCATTTTACGCTGTCCCTGAATAAACTCAGCCAGAGCTTGACAGTGCCAGACACACACTGGCCAGTGCAAGAAACCTAGATATTTTGAACACTTACAAGAGCCGTCCCAAGACGGCATGTTAGAGGAGCAGCAGGAATAGAGTTTAGGCGTGACAGGTTTTGATCTACTTAGAGCACTTACAGTAGTATGTATATTTATATATTTTTTTAAATAATTTTTTTTCTTTCAAAGTTAGCTAGGAAGAAAAGCCAAGTTCTTGTTAACCAGCCAAACCGTAGCCTCACTTGAAAAGAATCAGAAAAGGGTTATTTCTTTTTTGGGGAGGTAGGGGACCCCTCGGGAAGAAGATGAACAAATCCATCCCCCCTTTCTAGACATGACATAAAAGGTGGGAACTAGCCAGCCAAAGCTCTGCCTCTCATCCCAGAAGGACAACCCATCAGTGTCACTGCAGAAGCACAGAAGGGAAAAGAAAAACAGAATTGCGGAAATAACCAAGGGTAGGCATACATTTTAAATTTCTCATCGATACATTCTGAAAATAAAGCTTTATAACAAATTTCTTAGTTCAAAAGAGCCGTTTGTGAAGGTCTCATTAAAAACAATGTTACACTGAAACACCTAATAAAAACAAACCATACTGCAAGTTATTGTAGTCAACATATTGGGCAAACTCCTGGTTCTGTTGGCTTCAATCAATGGAACCAGAATTTCACCCACAAATTTTGAGTGCTTCTATTCCTTTTTACTCCTAAATGTTAATGTACTGTGCACTCAATGTATAGACTGTTGATCACTTCCTGCAAGGTTTCAGTGTCAACTGAAGTCCCTGGGAGTTGAAAATGATCAGCACCAGACAGGATCAAGTCTTTTAAAAAAATTAAAATTTATATATATATATATATATATATATAAAATTTTATAGCTAGTGAGTTAGTAAATTATACTAAACATCCACTCGACATTGCAAGAGGTGTGTTGAATATTCCCCCCCCATCCAGAGAAGTCAGCAGCAAAGCTGCTCCTCAACTTGGTGACTATGAGGCAAGAATAGTTCATTATAAGGAGATTTTCACTAAAAAAAAACAACAACAAAAAAAAAAACACAACCACACACACACACACACACACACACCCCTCTTAAATACGCTACACAATGTTCAAGAGCTTGTTTCCAAGCTCCAGTGTGTTGCTCAACTGCCACAGAGGAAAAACTGGTCAGAACCATTCCAAGTGTCTAAGTTCTGCCAGTTCTGTACAAAGAAGAATGATTTCATGCAGAGGTCAAGCTCCCATTACTAAGGAAGCAGCTTAGTGGGGTCCCACTGAGGGGTTCCTTCTCGGCTGATTTAGGAAAGGCTCAGAGCTCCCAGAAACTGGGGGGCAGGGGGAAGAAGCACCAAGATAAACATAATATTTTCTAGCTCCTCCCTCCTGAAATCATGCCCCTAACAAGTCTTAGACAGCTGCTGTTTGTTTTTAAATCCACATTTACAAAATCATGTCTTATTGTAAATTTGGGAACTGAAATATGTTCATCCATAGAACAGCCTGTTCTCCATTCAATGAAAGTCAATATGTGATGCTATTTAACAAAACAAAAACAAACAAACAAAAACACACAACCCTCTTAAATCACCCTGCTTTAGTCATATAATTACAGGCTAGACTTTAGATAGCTATCCAGAAGAATTCTAAGATTATTTTTTACCGTTTTCTAAAAGACCCAATTAACTTCCTACATTGCATAGAGAAAGGGTTAGCTAGAAACTCTACCACTGGGAAACATCTTAATTCTACAAGGTACTGAGAATCTCAACTCCTAGTGACTGAGCGAAGCACCTCATAGCATTAAGTCCTAAGAGAGCTTGTCCAAAGAGCCTGTTTAGGTCAAATTTGAATAGGGTTACCATACGTCCAGATTTCCCCGGACATGTCCGGCTTTTTGGTGCTCAAATCCCCGTCCGGGGGGAATTGCCAAAAAGCCGGACATGTCCAGGGAAATAGGGAGGCAACATAAGCCAGGGTCCGCCCGGCCCCAGCACAATCCGCTGGGTCTGCAGCACAGCCCAGCTGCCCGGCTACATTGTAGCGAGCTCGGGTGGGGGAAGGAGGGGTCGCAGCCGCAGAAGGTGGCAAAGGGGCCGTTGCTACCCCCGGAGGCCGGGCGGACCGCGCACCCCAGCCGAGCCCACAGGACCATGGGGAGGCCGGGCCCAGCCAGCGGCTCGGGCTTCCCTCACGGGCAGGGACCCCCCGGCCACTGGGGGACCCTTCCTGCAGCCCCGTCACCCAGTGCAGCAGGAAGGAGGCTGCGGTGCGGGGCAGGAGTGCGGCGTGTGCCGGGGCTGCAGGGACCCGCACTGCCCCGGTCGCCACTGAGCGTCTGAAGCCCTCGCCAGGCAGAGGCTGCCGGGTGGGCAGGGGAGCAGAGGCTGCAGGGCGAGGAGGAGCAGGGCAGGCAGGGACATAGAGGCTGCAGGGGCAGGGGACGCAGGGGCAGGGCAGACAGGGGCGCAGAGACTGCAGGGGGCAGGGGGTGCAGGGGCTGCAGGGCGAGGAGCAGGGGGGCACAGAGCCAGGGCAGGCGGGGGGGGTGCAGAGGCTGTAGGGCGAGGAGCAGGGCAGGCAGGGGCAGGGGGGCACAGAGCCAGGGCAGGCGGGGGGGGTGCAGAGGCTGTATGGGCGAGGAGCAGGGCAGGCAGGGGGCACAGGGGCAGGGCAGGTGGGGAGCAGAGAAGCACTTAGCAACCCCCAACCAAGATCAGAGCGGGAGGGAGGAGGGGGAATGTGGGGTGCTCAGAGGAGGGGGCAGAGTTGGGGCAGGGACTTTGGGGAAGGAGTTGGAATGGGGGCGGGGAAGGGGCAGGGTTGGGGCAGGGCCAGGTCCCCGTGGAGTGTCCTCTTTTTTAATGTTTGAATATGGTAACCCTAAATTTGAACATATGGAATTTCATCTTCAAAATTTTCCTTTACTTCAGTGAAAAGACACAATGAGAAAGTGTCTCTGTTCTGTAGAAAGCTACACTCTGAAGTTACTGCCCATTAATGCCAACAATGAGAAGACACATGCAGACAGTCAAACAGAACTCTTCCCTTTTTAGCAAATATTTTGGCTTATAGATTTTAGATGGGAAGTTATTTGGACCAGAGAGTCTTTATTCTGCCTGGCACAGCACTAATGACATTGCTGGTGCATAGTGATTTATTAATAATGGCTCACATTTAGTTTTAATCACATGCATATATTATTGCTTGTGAGTCTGTATCCAGACTCTTGCAACAGAGATATTGCCTTCATCTACAGGCATGACTGATACTAGGGAAGGGAACACAGAGAAATTTTTCAGAGTTTAGAGATTTTTATGGAAAATTACTGAATGAATAAATCAGAAGAGGTTAACACGTAAGTGGAAATGGAATCTTGGACATTCCAAAGTGTTTTAAAGGATAGAGATGGGAGCACTCAAAAACTAATGAATATAGATACAAGGATTTTATGCAAACAGGTTGAGAGATTATACTGGACATATGCACTGTGAGACATGGGGCTACCAACAAAGTGCTTTCAGCAACTCAAGTAGTGCAGGTACCTGAAATAGCTCCAAAATTTTAAGTGCTGTTGCTTTTATAAAAAGTTGCTTGCTTTGAAAAGAAGTGTATACATTTAGTCTTAATTTTAAGAGTCTAATCTTGCGCTTCCACAATTTGCACTGAATTCAGTGAGAGTTTTGCCTGAGTAAAGTGTCCAAGATGAACTGCCAAGTGTTTAAATATTTAGGTGTAGAACTAATATTGCCTCTCCATATCCCCAAGATAACACGCTCCTGTACAGGCTTTTGCATGTCCTTGAAAAATGTAGTAATTTGGTAAGTAACCAGTGCAATTCATGAGAGTTCTGAATCCTTGGTCACCACTCCTGAGCCCACACTAGTGGACAAAACAGAGTAGGGTGCTTTAAGCACCTCTGGGAAGTGATGGATTTTAAAGCTCCCTATCTCATGCTATTAGGACACCTATGTCCATTTCTGAGGGAACAGTACTGGCCGGGCTAACCAAACCGCCTGTTCATAGACCAAATATTGAAAACCATGGTTTTCCAACTCTAGAATAGAGTATTAACCAGGCTTCTTCAAACTGTCAACTTTGAAAAAAATATTCACACTCCCTGGTCACCCAAGGAAACATACCAGAGAAACAAAGAACCTTTTCTGCCTCTCATGTATAGGGTATATTTTTTAAGAAGGGTAAATTGATTAAGGAGCACTAAATTGTGCTGTTATACCAGCTAATTTCACACCTGAAACCTCTGCCAATCAAATACCTACATCCATAATGTGAACTTTATACAGAGAGACAGTTCTTAATGTCAAATGACCCTTGGTCATAAGTTCTTGTTTATTTTAGCCAATTGTTTTCCCTTTCTGACAGATAAGGAAGAGCACTGAGAGATAAGAAAGCCACCTCAGTTCAGGAGTAAAGTGTTCGCACATATTCCATAAATGGCATGGTTGCTCCTTGAGATGTGTAACTTTTATACAGGGAAAAAACTATACTAACCTCAGAGCCAAAAGGACCATATCTGTGACCAGCAGCATCTGGTTGTTCAGAGTAGAAAGCATAAACATAAGGCCTGAAAGAAAGATTTTGTTCAGAATAGTCTGCTTTCAACCACAAAAGAAGAAGAAATTGCCTGGTCATGCTAAGTCAGCCTTTCAACTATTGTTTGCCATATGTAAAAAATTGTTGCTCAGTCAGAGGTTTTTGACAGTATAATTAAGCAATTAGTTGCTCCAGAACGTCATTCGATATCAGAACACATGCAGGGAGGCATACAGGGCACAGTCTGAGGAAGCTCACTCTCCCTTAGTTCCATAAGAAGGAGAGATCACGATACCAGTTCACATGGGCTATGCAGTCTGCAGCATGTGAGAACTTGTGTAATAAAAAACACAATTAAGATCTTGACATTTTCCCAAGCCTCAGGGTGCAGCTTCTGCATTTACCACTCACTAGAAGTTTATTAAGCCACATTAGACTAAGTAGCATAAAATGGCCAACATTAATCCATGTAATTAAATGTTCCCCAATAATCAAAGGACATTCGCATCAGAGGTTTTTTGAGGAGGATTGAAACACTGCTGGTTAAAAGTTAAGCGCTACAAAGAACAGTAATACTGAATGCTGGCAAGAATAATTTTTAACACTAACATTCCATCTGTTTCTGCAGCTCCAGCTACTTTTAAAGAGAAGATAAAAGTTAGAAGTTTACAAAGAAGAACACTACATGAATTACCTTTCATTGTCTGGTAGAGTTAGCCACTGCAGTATTGTTAATATTCTGCGTTCATGGGGGATGACACTAGACCACAAAAAGAAAAATAGGTTTAGTTATTGTCGTGTACAAAGAAGATAATCATTAGGTATACCATGAGCTGCATCCAACACCATATTCAGGACTTATCATAGACAAGCCAAATATTCTTTTTTTGTTCATTAACAGTCAAATGTCATTCCCATTTTGCAACTCAAGTTATTGCACATCTCCTGCAACTCCATGTATTATACTGAAAAGATAGAGGTTAATCGGACTATTTCTCATTTGAGCCACCACTTTCAAGGAAATAGTTCATTTGTCTACTATCCTATGTAACAATGGATAAGGACCCATTCCTGTAAACTTTTATTCATGGGAGTAGTCCTTGCTCATAACAGTAGTTCTACTGAAGTCAACAGTACTGACAGCCTAAGTAAGGACTACTCACATTAGTAGCATTTACATGATCTGCTCCCACTACTACTGGGACTTTTCAGCTTGGAAAAGAGACGAGTAAAAGGGATATGATAGAGGTCTATAAAATCATGACTGGTGTGGAGAAACTAAATAAGGAAGTATTATTGTCCTTCGCCCGAGAAGGACAGACCGGAGCTGGACCCAGTATTGCTGCTGCCCAGAGCTGTCTGGGGCCGTGAGTACTGGGGCTTGTGACTTTGCATTGGTAATAAAGAGGGAGGTGCTTAGCTAGTTAAGTGAGGAGGTGATCATACTGTGGCTTTGCAGAGAGCAAAGAGGGCACTGGAGGGGTTTGTTGGGGAAAGTTTACTGGCGCCGAATATGATCAGGAGCACCCAAGACTCACCACTGGACTGGACCTTTGCCCAGGACTCTTGAACTCGGTGTGCAGACACATTGCTTGGTGTCTGCCCTTTCAGACTGTGCTACCACTGGGCCTATGGGGCCTTGTGTTGAATGCAAATGTTTTAATGTTCTCCCTATAATTCCCCATGTTGCTTTTCCCCCTCTCATCCCTCTGTGAATAAATATTTCACTTTCCTATAGTCATTATACTCTTCCGGTGTGTGCATGTTCACTCTGGGGGGTTTGGAACAGGGTAGAAGGGACTTTCCCTGCTGCGTTCCTAGGTGTGCCTTCTCTTGGCCAGAGCTGCCTGCAGAGCAGACTCCATCTTGGCCACAAGGGCACTAAAGTTACAGATACATTTAGAATGCCGCCATTCAATCAGCACCATGACACTTACAATTTTGAAACTTTTATTCTGCTAAAACCTCCTTAAGAATACTGGGACTTCCCAGTAGGATAGCGAGACTAAAAATTCTTCTTCTAGTAGATATTAAACAGAGTTGTTAACCTTTCATATAGCTTTTTGTCTTGAATACAAAAAAAAAATGAAACATTTTAAACTGGGGTTAAGATTGTATATTGGTAAAATGTATATGGTAATTTAAGGGTATAAACATTAGAGGGATGTAATTTATCACAAAAACAAGCATTACAAATCTTAATTCTGAATTTCTTAGATTTAGTTTAAAAGAAGTTCCAACGTTCTAAGGTATGGAAATGCACAGTTCAAACAGCCAAACAGCCATAACCGTGCATGGTGTCACTACAGGGCAACGATCACACAATTATGACTAGTGCATAATAGTGTAACCGAATCTGGAACGACAGACTAACTGTTAAAGCAGCATTTCTCTTTTTGGCTCATGGTTTCACTACATGGCTGTCCCCCTATACTGTCAAAGTCTACAATAGGTGATTGAATTCTCTGTAGTACAACATTCAGCAGCTTCTCCTGTACAAGTAAATTCCAGTTACAAAGAATGGAGAGAAATTTTTTTACCATTAATCCTAAAAAAATTGTTCCTCAAAACATAGTGAGTTTAACTATACGGTAAGTTTGAAGAGTCTGCATCACTCCATTATGTAAATCACTTGGGAATAATAAAGGGGGTTTGCTAAATTTCTTACAAATTCTCAAAATAACGTTAATTCTGGGCCAAAAGTGTACACACTATAATTTTGGGGAACATACACACTCTTCAGACATATAGTGGCTGAATCCCTACTTCCAGAATTATTTCAAGTTTGCATTTTTAATTATGAAACCACACAACAGATTCAAAATAATGTGAATTACTTAAAACCACTAATCACCATGCCCAGCGTGACTATTGAGTGGTAGCATATTTTCCTAACAGACAAGGAAAATAAGTGAGGTCCCTTGCTCCTAAGCCAACAAGTTAGAACTCATGTGGATTAGGGGTAGGGGCATGGCAGAGGGAGCGCCTATCACAGACATTTTCATAGCATACCACAGATCCATAGGATCTGTGACCGCCCTAGCTTTTTACACAGTCTCTTGGACCAAGGGAGTTTCATTCTTTCTTAAGAGTAGGTCCTGTAGCCACACCACCTCAGAGACTGAACCTCTAAGCTTCAGCACTCCTGCTTCACTCCATGAGCTCTGCCCAACACCACCTGAGAAACTCCTAGGCCTTGTCTACACTGCCACTTTACAGTGCTGAAACTTTCTCGCTCAGGGGTGTGAAAAAACACCCCTCCTCCCCCAAGCGATGCAAGCTTCAGCACTGTAAAGTCACAGTGTAGACAGTGCACCAGCGCTGGGAGCCGCACTCCCAGCACTGGTAGCTACTCCCCTCGTGGGGGTGTTTTTTTTTTTTTTTTTACAGTGCTAGGACAGCTCTCCCCAAACACTGGTGCCGCAACATTGGTAGTGAAGACATACCCTTAGTCAGAGACTTTTACTCTCTTCAGGGACATAGGTACCTCAACAAGTATTTGCAGTTACACAGGCAGCCTTTCCGAAACAAAGCAGGGTTTATGAGTCAACTGGAACATAGCACTGGAAGTCCTTAGCACAGAGAAGCATGGTTCATCTGGCGACACCAGAGAAATCTGCCAGCCATGCTGCTATGGATTCCATTTCAATCTGTGTCCCTTTGTCTGTCCAAGGTGACAGCAGTCCAGCCTCTCCCAAAGGTCAACTCTGCCTGTCACCTCTCAGACCTTTGTTCTCGAGCTGGCCTCTGTTCAGTTTTCCTGCTGAGAGATGGGGAGAACACTTCCTTCCTCTTGGTTGTTGATTGCTAGGTGTCAACGTGCTGTCCACCAGGGGTTTCCATGGTCTTCCCAGATTTTCCATTGACCTTGATGAGCCTCAGCCAATCCTTTAATGCCGCAGTAAGTCCACCACAGACATCTGGGCAGCACACACACACACACTTCATGCCTCCTGCACTGCCCCAAGAGCAGATTTAACCCGGTAGCCCCCACTGGGTAGCAATGCAAAGTACAGGGGGAAACTGAAGCACACACAGGATTCATCAAAAAGATTACAGAAAATTCTCATTTCATCAAAATAGCACATATCACTGTGATATTCAAGGGCTGCACAAAATTAAAGAGCACAATTCTGGTGGAAGCCTTTAATCAAAAAATGGGAAAGATCCATTTAATACTTCAATTTGAACAGAGTCTGCTTTCTTCCAGAAAGGAGTTCCACAACAGGACCTCTGCTGCCAAAGTTTGGCAGAAGAAAGAAAATAGAATGATCTCACTTCACACTAGTAATCCTTCAGAGCTCAGAAGTGATACATATCCAGCCATTTTCAGCTAGAAGGATAGCTGGCTGAATGAGGGATTAGGCAGTAAAGAAGAAAAACAGCAGAGAGCCTCAGAATGGTTTTCTGGATTGGAGCAAGGGGAAGAGGATATTTTATCCAAAACATGAAACAATTTGTCTTTTAAAAAGGACTGTCCATTTGTGGGGGAAATTTCTGAATTAGTTAGGGTGCAGTGCTGGCACATTTTCAGCGTGCCAAATTCTGTAAGTGGTTGGAGGGCAGAAGAAGCTCCTATAAACACCCATCACATCCAAGGGTTAAAAGAATATGTTGCTGATAAGGCCTCGCTTACACTTAAAAAAAAGTTAGATTGACATAGCTATGGCATTCAGGGGTGTGAAAGATATACACAGCTGAGCCCTGTAGCTCTGCCAACTTAACCCCTCCTGCAGACGCAGTGAGGTTGTAGCTTCCTTTGACCTAGCTATGGGAAAGGGGAATTTCTACAGCAAATCAGGGGGGAGGGGAGAACTACACAACAGGCATTTACAGAGATATAACTACAGTGCCATAGCTGTACCACTGTAGCACCCATAGTCTAGACATGGCCTGAGACTAAACTGCCAGATAATTATATTGCTCAACTTTAGCTGAATGTTAACAACATAACCGCACTTCTTTTCAACTCAGGAGCCCTGCACAAAGAGGTCTTCAAGATCTGGACCAAGGTAAATGTCACATTGTAATATACTATTTAACAAAATTATATAAAGAGACCACAGTGGGAGGTAGGAAATGCGGTGGGAGGGGTTAAAAAAAGGGGGGGGGCGGCAGCTTTCTTTGACTGGGAAACTATTGAATGTTTAGAGCCAGGGAAACTAATGAACATTTACTTACACCAAATTAAATATGAATTATTTGCTACAGGTCTCCAGAAATAAAAGGTCACTTACACAGACCAGAAGAATGTCCCAGCTTTCACCCCTTGCTTGGTAGCAGTAATCCATATCTAATGAGGAAAATATAAAAGGATTATAAAATAGTACTGAAGTCTTGATTTAAAAAGAAAATTAAAGCAAACTTTTTCAAAACATGTTTTCCTACCATAAACAAGAAAGTAAAGTGTAGCCTTTAGAATCCCATCTCATATTTGAGCATTTATAAGAAAACATGCTGTTCTATACAGATTTTGGGGAAGTG
Source organism: Trachemys scripta elegans (assembly GCF_013100865.1). Classification (NCBI taxonomy): domain Eukaryota; kingdom Metazoa; phylum Chordata; order Testudines; family Emydidae; genus Trachemys; species Trachemys scripta. The sequence continues at coordinate 258,856,326 of NC_048299.1, forward strand.
AATTGTTTAGTCAGCCATGCGGAGGTATGCAGTGTTATAGCCAAGTGGTCCCAGGATATGAGAGAGAGTGTTAGTAAGGTAATCTCTATTGTTGGACCAACTTCTGTTGGAGAGAGTGAGAGAAGCTTTTGAGCTTACACAGAGCTCCCCTTCAGGTCTGGGAATTATGAAGAAGAGCTCTATGTAAGCTCAAATTGCTTGTCTCTCTCTCTCACCAACAGAAGTTGGTCCAATAAAAGAAATTACCTCACCCAGCATGTCCTGCAACTATGTGGAGGGTCATTTTACTCTTTTCTTCTATTTCACCTTAAATCTCCATTATTACTCTTTAACAGGAAGTGATGTAGCTGTGTGGCCTACATGAGGCATTTCTAGCCATTGTAGCCATCACAGGACAGCAATATCCCATCTTGGCCTCTTTCTGATCAAAACTGGGAGAACACTAATTTAGCAAACATCTGTCAAAAATGTGTTACTCAAACTAGAAGACATGCTTGGAAGATTTTCTTAAAAAAACCATCACACCACTTTGGCTGAACAAGAAATAGTTCCCAATGGCCACGTATTAGGAAAGAACTTTCTTAACTCTGAACCTTCTGTGTCAATATATGTTCATCATCATCATCTTAAAGATGGTTGCCACAGCCACATCCTGCGTTTTCTGCACACATCTTACTTCAGTCTTAACTGAACTAATTTAATGAAGTGTTGAAGTGCTATGAAAATGGAGATTTTTCTATTGGAGACTACTGTTGTTAAACATTTAATCTAGGTATATTGTTGTTCTCATTAGCTTCACTCTTTTCAATCCACTTTTCTCCCCTTGAAAAGCTCCATAGTTGATGCCTGCACCCGCAACGCCTCCAAACCTTATTTCTCAATTTTTGTGTTTCTTTACTGTCTGTTTACAGTCCAAAACAAGTGGTTACACCTGCCTGTTGTTGGCCAGAAAATAAAGATCAATCAAGCCCTCCAACAGTAACTAAAGTTTCATACCAATCCTAACTAGGATTACTGCTCAAACTAACCATGACCTTGTCTATTTCTAGGTAGTGATTCTAAGCACATGCACCAAGAGACACCCTCCTTCTGACCAAGTAGCTTTACAGACTAATTATTAAGACTGGCACACTTTGCCAAAAGCAACAGAGGGTCCTGTGGCACCTTTGAGACTAACAGAAGTACTGGGAGCATAAGACTTGCATCTGAAGAAGTGAGGTTCTTACCCACGAAAGCTTATGCTCCCAGTACTTCTGTTAGTCTCAAAGGTGTCACAGGACCCTCTGTTGCTTTTTACAGATTCAGACTAACACGGCTACCCCTCTGATACTTGACACTTTGCCAAGGCATCCTGCATATTAGCTGAGAGGTAATTGGTTTTAATTCCGATCCTCTGCCCAGCCTCTTTACAAAAATCCTGCTGAATGGCACACACACATCAGGGCATGTTCTGTGAACACCACAGTTTTGCTTGGAATATGAGACTTAATGCATAAGACCGGTCTACTTTTCAGTGTTATGCTCACGTGAAGCCTGGTTCTGAAAGCCCTGGGTGTGAGAGACACCCACTGAAGTCCATGGGACTTCTACATATAACAGCCTTACAGGACTGAGTTTAAGATGTGACAAGAGACAGCCCAGCAGAGTTAAATCCTCTACATTATAACTGTTCTGTGAATAGATACAAGGGTAGCAGGAGTAGCACAAGCTTCCCTACACTGTACTCGAGCAACCTGTCCTATCACAGAGAAACTAGTTCTGCCTCCATGCCTACCTAACACTGGTGAGACTGCAATTATATTGGTATTGGAACATGGACTCAGTAGATCTGAAATTAGTCCAACAACTCAAACAATGAGCACTCAGAAGTCATTAAAGACTAACTACCCATACAGTCAATCATTGAACTCCTGCCTTATGGAAAGGGAAGAGGGTCTCTGAATCAGTTTATCATCCTTGGCAGACTACCATCATAACATAAATTTAGCTCTGTACTACACTGACAAAATATTATAGGATCATTTGAAAAACTACTTTCATTTATTTTTGTAGAAGTAAAAGGAAAAAGTTTGCTGTCATGCAATTTCACGACCAGATCCACAACAACAACAAAAAGTTGGAAGCAATATTTCAGGGCATCTGAAGGGGAGACTGCATGTTCATCCAGATGTAACACAGATGCACAGTTTAACACCAAACCACGTTTAGGATTGCAGCAGATGTATTGGACTGAATTCATTGCCCTGAGAGAGCAGGATAGAATTCTCCCCCTCCCCGCCAATGGATAACAATATAATTAAATGGACATTACAAATGATTTTAGCCTAAATGCCAATTGACAACAAAAATAAGGCAGACATCCTATCCCTCCCTCCCGAACAGCAAGAGTGGAGAACAAAGCATAAGGGTTATCTTTGAATGTCCTCCCTTGCTGGTTCGTGTCCAACTTTAAACTTATATGAACCTCAAAGTACCTGTACTATACCTATAAATTTAAATGTATTTTACAGTCCCCTCTGGCTATCATGTTTGTTCAAGTCAGTTATCCCAAAGTTTGCTGTGTTTGGTTTTGCAAGGTCAGCACCATTTGTGAGTTTAAGTCATTTATTTGCTATATGTAAATACATCAGTTTTAGCTGCTAGTGGAAACTATATTATGTAACATGCATGTACCTTATATCACACCACACCACAGCCTGTATTGCAAGCTGTAGTAGGTCTACATTATTAAAGTGCCCTACTAGCACAGAGGGGAGAGGAACAACATTTCAAACATTATCCAGTATTCCCTATTACTGTTTATCACAAGAATTAGAGTATGTTTAATTTCTCCAGTGCAGAAAAGTCTGTTGTATTAAGGACCCAAAGATTCAGCTCTAGTGCAACACCCAATACCCAAATCCAGCTGAGAAGATAGTATATGACACTGTAAACATGCAAAATAGTTTAATGCCTTTAAATACCTCTGAATTAAATACCTCTATTCCTTTGATTAGTAGGTAGACACAAAGAGGTTAAGCGACTTGTTCAACGTTACACAGGACATCAGTTGCAGCGCTGAGGAACAGAACCTAGGAGTCCTCAGAACTCCCAGACAATACTGCCTTTGTGTATGTGCGTTACAAGGAAAATCAGTTGGCATGGCTTCTGGACTAGATTGTGAAAGCCAGCAAAGTGCAACATCTATCTACTTTTAATCTTTTGTGGAAAAATAAGTTCCAAATCACTTCATAAAGCTTGCCCAGTATTTGTTGCATTATGAAAAAAAGAGCAAAAGCACATCCTAGGCCAAGGCCAATATAAAGTAAATGCACTGCATTTTGGCTCTTGTGGGATCACTGTACAAACACTTCTTCTGCAAACTGGCCAAGGAGGGAAATTTTGGTCAGAAGCAGAGGTACTGTATACACCATCTGTGGTTGAGGAGAGGCAAAGCCTGGGTGGGAAATCCATTTTAAACAATTGATAGTCCTTTTCAATAGAAAGGCTGGCTGCAGCTTCCCGCAGAGCCTCATCTCTCTCCTTTTATCAACATTGTTCCTAGGTTGGTTGCAAGAGACTATTTGAGTAAACTATGATCTCCTTATTCCCTCAGGGAATATTCCAGCTGCCTCCATGCTCCCAGTCCCTGCTAGCCTGAGCTTGATCCTTTGATAGCCAATACAGCATATTCCTATTAAACAGAGGCAAATCTGATTTGTTTCAAAAATAGAGATTGCTTAGATGTAGGACTTGCTATATACCCCTGAAACTGATATTTCTAATCTGTGTAATACTTGGGCCTAATGTCTAGAGACTATAAACTCAGCCTTAAGACACAACATGTATTTCAGTGACTCATTAATATACAGCAGCGAAGAGTAAGGAGGTGGTTTAGGAACATGATGTTCCTTTTAGAGCCTCAGCTGGCCAGCAACACAGTTCAGGGCTTCTCATCAGGCCCTTTTGAATTCTTACTTCAAGTTAAAAAAAAAAAAAAAAAAAACTTCTACAAATCAGCTTTGGCATTGAATGAAGATTTTGAGCTTCATTAAAAAAAGATCAGTGCTGTACACTGAAAATAAAGCTTAAGATTATAAAAGTCATCCAGAAGGGTTTAATCTTCTCCCAAGAGAGGCTCCAAAACAGTGGCAAATTTCTCTGGGACACTACAAAATCCTGCCATAGGTTCTGGAGATCCAGCACACTTTTCATTTTTATTACCCATTTCTATTTGATTTTTTTTAGACAACTTGTTCCTGTAGCGTAGCAGACGCATTGGTTGACGAGGGAAGGAAGGGACTGATCTACTGACAAGGCTAAGTGTGATTTTCATGGTTCATAGGCCATATAAACTATTCTACACAAGAAAAATACACCATCTGATCAGTATTTTCAACAATAAATATGGCTTTGATTACTGGTTAAAAAACGTTTTAGATTTGTTCTTATGGTTAGACTAGATGTCATAAAACACTGAGAAGGGAACTGCAAGTATCAAGAATCAGTTTTTTACTTCCACCTTTGAGCCCGCTGGCCCAGATGCCTATTATTTCTATGTTGATATCAGCTAGGGGTAAAACAGATATTTTATTTGCACACAGATGGTACCATTTGCCACCTTTTTAATAAATAAAAAAAAAATCTGGTTTTCAGTACTCTGAAAACTAGGTTGCTGAATTCACATGATCAGGTTTTAAATGCTACTTACTGTACCCTGAAGTATTTACAAAAACTTGCTTTTTCTTTTTTTTATGCCCTCAAGTTACCTTCCGATAAATACTCCCTTGGAAATGAGAGAGAAATTATCTGCCAAATCCCACTGATTTCACATGGTGATCTGTGTGTGTTCCCATGAGATGCTGATCACTAAAGTGAACTTTTTAATGATAATTATTACACAATCATCCAAAGCCTGCATTGAACCAATTCTCTACCCTACCTTTCCAGCCAGAATAGGATATTTCTGAACCATACACAATTCAAGTCACCCTGCCCCATAATGCCATAATCTAAAGCATGTAACGCTCAGGAACCTTGCTCTGACATACACATTTCGTATTCCTTTATCTTATTCCTAATTTCACTCTACCATCTTGAACAATTCAGCTCCCTTGTTGAGTTTTACATCCACCGGATATTTAGAGAAAGCAATAGGCTGACTCTGCGTGGGAGCAGGACTAAGCTATAGAATACTTTTTACTTATATAGAGTTGTATAATATCTTTCCTCAGCAACACCTCTCATCATTTGTATTTTGCTGGCTGCTCTCTAAATTTCCTTGATATTCTGGTGACCTCACCAGTGGCAGACAGAAAGGGTCCCTTCCACCGTGCTTACGTAATGCCTTTGGACATGTAGATTAAGAGTCATTTGGGTTTTTTTGGCCATCTTATTCTCCACCCTCTCCACCGCTGGGTCTCTGTCAGGGTTACTGCTTTCACAAGCCTCTACTCCCTCATTATCTGTGGTTTGGGGTTTTCCCTCCCTTATGTATTAGCTTGCATTTTTCCAAGTAGGCTTTCAATTTCTTATTTTATTCTTTTTTTTTTTTATTAAACTTCTCTAGATCAATCACATTATTTCAGTATCCTCAATAGTGTTTGCAACACCGGCCAATGCCATCTGAGAGTTTAACTCAGTCAGGACATTAGTTGTTCCATAACTCCCCCATAATCATGTCACTACTACTTCTCATGGCCCTTTGTTTAGTCTTCAGCCACTTTTTATTGCCAGTAACAATATTCTGGGACACATTTACAAGAACTAGCTGGTCTATCCCACTCAACACAGCAGGTGATGTGGCATCTACAGTGCTAAGTCAATCTACAGCACTTAAGTGGTCTTTCATATTCAATCACTATATGAAGCCAGGCCCTGTCTTTTACATTTTTCCCATTTTGAAATAAAAAGTGGTGGCAAATATTTAGACTGCACCTAATTCTCATTGAATTTCAATGCAAAATAACTGCTTTGAGGTCCCTTTGTAAACTACAGCCTTACAGCTGAAGAACTACTGGCCCAGGGTAAAGGTCCAAGGCTAGTTTAAAATTCAAGATCAGATGTTTTTCTTGGGAGATATGATCTTGTTCAACTGGAGCATGAATTAATTCAGGGAAGTGTTATGCAAGAGGTGAGAGTAGGTGATCATAATTGTCCCTTTGGTCATAACTTTCATATGGGTGGGTGAGGGTGTGAGAGATGTTACAAATGTTCAGTCAGTCTCACACTCTCTCTCTCTCTCTCCCCCCCCCCCTTTGCGGTGTATTGAGGACTGGGTTGGGATTGCAAATTATCACTTTTAAAGTTGGGGGGAGGGCTTTCCTGGTCCTGCTCACAGGTCAGAGGGCTCTGCAGAAAAGTGTGAAAGCAGAGCCAGTCTGAAATAAAAGTCTATTTAAAGGTAAGAAAGATGAGTTTTCTCTCACTGCCTTAGGGAGCAGCCTGTTCACTCTCTCTCGGATTCTGGGGTCTTGTCTATTATTGTCCTGAATTCTAAGATATAAAAGTAGCACTGTGTTACAACCTTCCAGCAAGAGTATATGTTTTTATCTAATCCTGTGTGTGTATGTTTATAACAGAACTAAAACCTGACAAAACTTGTCATGTGCAAATGAAAGGGAAAACACTATAAGATCATAGAACTGTATGGCCAGAAGGGACATCAAGAGATCATCTAGTCCAGGGATACTCAGACCTCAGTGGTTCAGGAACAAAATTTGCTATCAACGTTCCCAAAAGAGTCACAATAGTGTGAATTCATTGTTTCATATACACACATATACATATACACACATATACACACATATACATATACACACACACATACATATACACACACACACACACACACACACACACACACACACACACACACAATTATTCTCACAGAAAAATTACTGACCAAGTGTTATTTTGGAACATAGTACCCCGACTGGTTAATAATTAAAATCACATAGTGTTTTAATATCACGTGCTGCAAAGTGCCACAGGAGGCTCACAAACCTCAGTCTTAGTATCACTTTTCTAGTCCATTCCCCTCCACTGAGGCAGAATTACATATACTTTGGACATGCGCCACACTCTGAAAATATACTATTTGAGTTAAACTCTGCCTCCTAAAAGATGATATTTCTAACTACATCTAGTTCATACATATCAGCAAGAGCCATGTTGCATAAGCAACGGTTTTACTATTCTGAAAAGGGAGAGCCAACTGAAAAGTTACATTAAAATGACAGAAGCTGGGCCACACGTCAGGAGATTAGGTTAAAATTGTTCACAGATGTATTTTTATTGCTACTATTATTGGCTGTATTCCAAAGCACAGGAGGGAAAAAAAAGTCTGAAACTTACTGGTTGACCTCCCCACCATCTGTGATTGAATTTCTCTCGCCCTCGAAGACTGAAGCTGGCATCAAATACGGGGTCATACATGGAATTGCCAACAATTCCATGTGATTCAGGATAGAGTCCCTTTGTGCAGAAGCAGATTAATTAGTGAACCTTTAGTACATGTAAAATGCAGTTGTGCACAGTTATCCACAAATACCAGTACATTCTTTAAGAATGGAAACCTGGGTATGCCTGTAATTTTCACCCGAATTAAGAGATTTTAGTTTTAAGATAAAAAAAAGTGTTTAGTACTTTAGATATCCATGAAAGCAGTACGAGATAATTTGCATACCCTGATCTTGTCTTAAAGCATAGGTACTTCAGCAGTTAGCTACATTAAAAGATCACTTATTTTCTTAACTAAATGGCAAAAAGTGTATTTCATCCAGTATGAAAATACTTTGAAGTAGTACTTTCAGTTCATCTTTGTAAAATATTCTGGTGACAGTAAGTGATCCTTTGGTGACAATAATAAATACATAACAGTAATAATAATAATATAGTTAGCATTTAAATTTCATCATGTTTTACCTTCATATTGCTTAGCAAGCATAACTTAATCCTGAGCACTCCTGAGAGATGAGTAAGTATTATTCCTAGCATAAAAAAGAAGTCAGCTAAGTGACTTGCATCCAAAGCCACAGTGGGAATTAATGCCAAAGTTGTCATTAGCACACAGGAGTTCCTGATTCATAGCCCGGCACTCACACCAGGGCTATTATCAAATATGTGGGCCAGATAATAAGCTGGTGTAAATGTGCGTAGTTCCACTGACTCAATTTCAATGGGGAAAAAAAAACAACAACACAGATTTACATCAACTGAGGGTCTGTTCTTGTGACTTCAAATTTATTTCCATAAGAACTGTAGGCTGCAGTTACAGAATAGGAGTATGAATCACTTCATTATAGGAGCGGGCAGGAAAAAAAAAGCAGCAGGCTATAATAAATGCTTTGCATTGATACTGCACACTTTATCTAAGAATCTCAAAGTACTTTGATGCTTCCCCCACTCCATTTGAGGGGGGGGGAAAATACAAAAAGTGACTGACCACGTTAACCAGTTTTTATTAAAAAAATCCCTCCCTCGCAATTCCCAAGTTTGTAAGTGATGTGCAAGTCCCTTTAAGTATATTCAAGAAATCCCTATCAAAGACTTACAGTAGCCAGGGTATACAAGTTAGGGAAGGTTTTTGTAGGATATACAGGTCTCATATAGGGAGAATGTGTTCCACAAGATCCTGAAAGTACAACAGAAAATACAGGTGTTAAAAAGTGGGACAATCATACACTGAAGGCAGAAAGATAGGAAGACCTTTGCTTAATTAACAAATACCAAGAAACATGTTTGAACTGATTTAAACAAACTCGACTCTACTGCTTAAGCACCGAGTCCAACAATGCTAAAGCACACGTATTAAATAGACACGCATGGCCTAAAATATGACAACACTTGCCCTCGTACAAAAAGATGGAGAAATAGTTTGGCTATAGATGTATAAAACTAGGTAGATTGAAAAGAAAGAAGTGCTCCCCTTCCCTCCTGGGGGAGGGATAGCTCAGTGGTTTGAGCATTGGCCTGCTAAACCCAGGATTGTGAGTTCAATCCTTGAGGGGGTCACTTAGCAATCCGGGACAAAAATCAGTACTTGGTCCTGCTAGTGAAGGCAGGGGGCTGGACTTGATGACCTTTCAGAGTCCCTTCCAGCTCTAGGAGATATATATGAATGAGAGAGAGAGAGAGAGAGAGAGAGATAGGTAATTAGTCCTTCAGCTCATTTTCACTCCAAGTTTGCCCATATTAGCAGTAAAGTAACTCCAGAAAATTCATGCTAATTTCAGGTGACAAACACACTGTATTAATCAGTCTGAAACTAATTCCAGAGTTGTCACAGGGAAATTTTCACCAGACTTCCCATTCGCATACAATAGTGCACACAGTTGCTACTACACGTGTTGAATTCAAGATCAGGTTTGTTTAGCAAACAAAAAACTGCACCACACACACCACATCATGATGCACTTCTGCCATTCTTATATTATTGTTCTGCACTGCTCCAGCTTGTTTCTTTCAGGCCTAATCAAATTGTGCACCATTTAAGCCAATGGGACTTTTGCCATTTGACTTCATTGGGAATAAGAATAGGCCTTTAGATTGTTAGACCTTTGGGCCAGAAAGCCAGCTGTGTTTGATGCAGCTCTTCTACTGCCCAGCACCTTGTTGGTTTATGGTGCTATATAAACAATGAAAACAATATGAGAACAAGATATTGCCCTGTTTGTTTGTTCTAATAAAACATTTACTTACTTAGTTTTTCAATGTTGGGCATGACCTTACTCCCTTTCTTCATGTAGGATGCACGGAAGCCATCGACAGAGAAGATGATCAAAGGAGGGCGAACAAAACTGAAACAAAGGCTATGTTAACGTATCAAGAGTTGAAAGGAGTATTTCGAAAACTATTTCGTACGCTCATTCGGTTAGACTAATAAGAGTTTAAAATACTACAACAGTTAGTAGGCTATAAGTTTTAGAGTTAGTAGATCAGTATACTTTAGTAATTTTATTTGTATTTCAGTAACATCCAGAAGCCCAAAATCAGGCTCACGATTCTATTGTGCTGGTGCTATAAAGACCCATACAAAGACATGGCCCCTGTCCAGAAGAGCTTACAGTCTAAGAAGGTAAGTTATGTATAAAGGGTTGGATAATAGGAATACGGTCAAATACATACATTTTTACACACATATAATTGCAATCCAAAATAAAAAAAAAAAAAAAACCACACACACACACACACACACACACACCCCACAAGCACAAATCTTTTCGGTTTTTGTAAAGAGCAAGGGTCACAGGACGTTTAATGTCCACAACAGCATGTGAGAGAGACCAGCTGCTCTAAGAAGCTGAGTACTCATTTTGTTATTCTTTCCTAGAACAAAGAGCCACATTGCTCCTCTTGAGATGCAAACACAGCCAGGATGTATAAGGATCCCAAAGCTCATGCAGAGGCCAGGAGAGCAACTTCTTCAAACGTGGGTGCCCAATATTAGGTATCCTCAGTGAACTCATTCTTAGGTACCTAAAGTCTTAAGCTCCCATAGCTCCCACTTAAATAAATAGGAGCTGTGGATGCCCGGTATATCTGTGAAAGAGTCCCCTTATTTAGATATCTACATCTAAATTTAGACCTTGATTCAGCAAGTTACCTAAGCACATGATTAATTTTTTTAAACATGTGAAAAGTCCAGGGGTGCCAGAACAGGGATCCATGGTCCCTTTCACTTTTTACTGGCCAGAAGGAGGAGCGACAGAAGGAGAGGGCCTCAGGGAGAAGGGGCAGGGGCACAGTTCGGGAACCGGTGGCCCCCCACACTTTTAGGGACTTTCCGCTGTGCCTGAAACAGTCCCATTGGGCTCAATGAGACTACACACATGCTTAAAGCTATTCACATGCTTAAATATCTTGCTGAATCATAGTCTAAATCAGTTAAGTTTCAGAATCTAATCATAAGCATGGGAACTACGGGTGCGGGGGGGTGCTGCAGGTTTTACGCAGGGCCCCATGCCCAGAGTCTGACGGCCCCCTGGCCCCTCTTCAAGTCCCCCCTCCCGGAACCACGGCCCTGCTCCTGGCCCCAGCTCAAGGGGGGGGGTGGGGGAGGAGGGGAGGGATGGAGATAAAAAGTTTGGGGACACCAGCTTTACAGTTTCGCTGGCTTTCAGCACCCCCACTATTAAAAAAAAAAAAAAGAAGTGTTCCAGCACCACTGAATCTTATTTGTTTTTAAATACTGTATAAGACGGATACCTTTGGATGTAATGTTTAAAGAAAGTTGGCCTGAAGGGTGCTCGCATCAGGTCTGATCCAATGCTTATTGAAGTCAAAGGAAAGACTTCCACTAAATTAATTAGGTATTGGTTCAGATGCATGCATAAGTGAAGTGAACTAGGCAAGTTTATCAACTTATAGCCAGTGGCTACGATTTAGTCAGCTCTTTTAACAGATGTCTTCCCCACAACTTCAAAATAAAATGCACTTACCCAGCTGGGCATTCAGGAGATTTTATCTCTTCACAGTCATCATCTACCCAGTGAGTCTCTCCTATATGGAAAGGAATGTCATTTTTTAAAACAATTGTCAATACAGTTACAAATTGTACCAGACTACCAAAAAACCACCCACACGCCACACAAAAGGTCATACTGTCATACTTGGTGAGCAACGTGTTTCTATACCCATTGCTCTCCTAGGCAGCAGTATGAATGTGCTGATTACATGCCAATGTTCAACAAGAACATCAGAAGTACAAAATTAGCACCTGTTTAAAGCATGACTTAAAATCAGAGTAAAGGGATTTCTTCTTGATCCTATGTGCAAGTTTTCACATGGTTTGAACATTTGAAAGTTATAGAGCACAAAAGCAGCATTATACTTTCATATTGGTTGCTAACAAATTGTTAGTTTCATAGCCTAGCTGGAACTGATCCCCTTTTGGGCACTGTGTGACCACAGTATTAGGTTGTGTAGTCAATTATTTTCCACTACATTTTTTGCTACTGTTTCCACTGCACGCTCATTGAGACCTGGGACACACTTTATACTGTCACAGGACAGAAGAAAGTCAGATCATCAGACACTGCTACTTGCTTTATGACATTGGTGTTATTAAAAGGAATTGTACTTCCTCAATTAAAAAAAAAAAAAGCAGATGCATAGAATACAATTTTGAACAGCAGCAATCCCAATTGGCCCTGATAAGGGAGAGCAAGAGACACAGAGGAACTCAAGAAGGAGATGATCTTGGCATAGGCAAGAGATGTGAAGTATTTGCTTGAGTGGAACAAGAATTAGAGTGTCACATTTAATAGTAAAAGAAAAAGTAAATTTGTAACCAATAACACTGCTCTACAGCCAAAATGCTTCCGAAATAAATGTAGTCAAACTTTACTAATTCTGGGTCACTGAGAACGAAAATGATGCTTAAAATTGTTGATTGGCTCTAGTTTTCAAGATATGCTTTGGGTCAGTATATATGACCCTTGACTTGGGAATGGCGGAGGGTAAGTGAGTTATAAAGGGAAGGGATCTCAATTTAAACCAGAAATGACTAAAATACATCTTTGACTGGATCTATGAATAAATCTATGGCTGGGTTTGGACAGTACTTGTTTTTTAGGCAAAACAATGAATGATGCAATCTGAAGCTGGTATTGCATCATACATGATATGAATTGCATCATGTTATTCCTAGAAGTCATGGATGATGCAATCATAACGAAGCTTACATCACTCTGCTGAACAAATTGCCCTATATCAGCTCTAGAAATCATACAGTGTCGTGCTCTTATTTGTCAGTGTTTGATTTTGCAAAGGGACACATTTCTGTTTAGCCAAAGGGAGCAGAGATGCCTCGTACTTGTGTGAACAGTGCAGATAACTTCTGCTATGTTTGTGGTGAAGTGACTTTTGCATCACAAAAGCGCAGTATAACCACTATGGTTAAGAAAGCTTATCACCTTTATTTTGGCTGCAAAATTGGAGATCAGGACAAGAGGTAGGCCCCACACATATGCTGCAACACTTGTGCAACAAATCTTCGCCAGTGGTTGAACAGGAAAAGGAAATCTATGCCTTTTGCAGTGCCAATGATTTGGAGAGAACCAACAGATCATACCAGCAATTGTTACTTCTGCATGGTGCCTCCAGTTGGGAAAGGTGTGTCAAAGAAGAAAAAGTGGACTGTGCATTATCCAAACATTCCATCAGCTATACGCCCAGTACCCCACGGAGAAGGGCTGCCGGTTCCTGATGCACCAGAATCATTCTCACTTGAGTCAGAGGAGGAAGAGGAAGAGGAAGAAACTTCTGGTCCTGAACCATCAATGTCACAGGACCCAAATTTTCTCCCATCCTCCTCCTCTGAATCACACCTCATAACACAAGGTGAACTGAATGACCTTGTCAGGGATTTGGAACTACTCAAGAGTAAGGCACAGCTGTTGGGCTCCAGACTACAGCAGTGGAATCTCCTGGCAGGTGATGTTAGGGTTTCCATGTTCCGTGACCGTCAAAAGGATCTTGTCCCATTCTTCTTCATGGAAGGTGATCTTGTAGCCTGCAACAAGATCGATGGTGTGATGGCAGCCCTCAACATCATTCACAATCCAGATGAGTGGAGACTGTTCATTGATTCATCGAAGACTAGTCTTAAAGCTGTTTTACTGCATAATGGCAATGTTTTGCCATCAATTCCAGTTGGTCATGCAGTCCATATGAAGGAAACCTATGACAACATGAAACAACTTGTGAGGTGCATAAACTATGACCAACATCAGTGGCAGCTTTGTGGCGATTTGAAGGTTGTTGCTCTCTTGCTTGGTCTGCAGACTGGATACACAAAATACTGCTGTTTTCTCTGCGAATGGGATAGTCGTGCAAGAGATTCCCACTACATCAAGAAAGATTGGCCACTCTGACAGTCATTGGAGCCTGGGAGGAAAAGTGTTCAGCATCCACCACTTGTTGAATCAAGGAAGATTTTGTTACCACCCTTACACATCAAGCTGGGTCTGATGAAGAACTTTGTCAAGGCCATTGACAAAACACAAGCAGCTTTCAAGTACCTCAGTGGAAAATTTCCAAGGTTAAGTGAAGCTAAGATAAAGGAAGGTGTCTTTGTTGGTCCTCAGATTCGTGAACTTCTTCGAGATGATGCATTTGACCATGCACTGTGTGGCAAGGAAAAGACGGCATGGAAAGCCTTCCAGTTAGTGGCAATAAATTTTCTCGGAAACAACAAGGCAGACAACTACAGGTTGTTGGTGGAAAACCTCCTCCAGGCATACAAAAGCCTTGGTTGCAACATGTCACTAAAGATACATTTTTTGCACTCTCATCTAGATTTTTTTCCACCGAACTGCGGAGCAGTGAGCGACGAGCACGGCAAGCGATTTCACCAGGACATTGCAACAATGGAGAAACGCTATCAGGGCAAATGGAGCCCATCAATGCTTGCAGACTATTGCTGGACAGTGACAAGAGATGCTCCAGTTAATGAATACAAGAGACAAGCCAAGAAGCGCCAAGTAGACACTGAATAGGACTAAACTATGTACAGAATAGTTTTTTGCCTTTTGTTTCATAATAAATTTTATTTATATAACCCTTTTGCTGATTTTTAAAGTGTTACATAAACAGGACAGGTGAAATATTATCATGTAAAGCAACCATAAACACATGAAAAGACCTAGGTTTACAATTTATGATTAAAACTCTACTATCTACACAATATATATTGACATAAAATGTAAAAACTTAAATATCTTAGAAACAGTAGCCAGTTGTTTTAGTTGTCCTATTTGAATTCAGCACATCAAAATACATAATAAATAGCACATTTTATCTCTGAAGCAGACGACTTCTCAAAAATTGTAGACCAGTGTAATATGGAGATGCTGTTCTTATGGAAAGGTCACTCCTGTAATGGTCCCATGGTCACAGAGATCTTTTGTTATTGGCTGGCTAAATGAGGACTATGTTCTGTGTACATTAAAACAAGGGATGGCTTTAACTACTTGTTCTGTCCTATCTTTCTAAGGAAAGGCACCTCAAAAGGCAGGAACTGGGAACTACAACTAGCATTTAACCACAATTAATCTGCCAGGATTAATTCTTCGGAGTTGGGAAGAATGCAATCTGCTAAAACTTGCTGGAGGAGGCATATTTAGTTTTCCTTCCCCACTGCAGAACTGGAGATGAGGAAGTAGTCTCTGCACTCAGTTACACTGGTGTGTATCTGGACTATCCTCCTCACCTTCTCAAAGTATGGAGTTGCTTGGCAGAAAGGAAGTGGGGAAGAAAATGAAGATTCCAAAGAAAAACCTTTTCTGAAAGCGAGTAGTTGGGGAGGCTAACCATCAGCTGAGACTGATCTCTGGGTAAATCCTATTGAATCATGCAGAAGCATATTGAAATGGCCAGAAGACCCACTCAGATAGAGGAGGTACACCTACACAAGGCAGGATATGTTCCAACAGGATCAACATTACACTGGAAATGAAGCCTTCACGGCCCACTGTGGTAATGGATTATTGAAGCTATTTCCATTAAAAACAGAGTGACCTGTAATTAAAGAGAATACAAAGAGTCCATCTAATCCTGCACGTACCTACTCTAGGTAACCATGTGTTCCTGTCACCCGTCCCTTTTCCTCACACCATGTATCTCTTGCATCTTGTCTTACATCAAAATGTAAGTGCTTCAGGGCAGAGACTCTTATGGTTTGGGTTTGGGTTAGTTTTAAATGGAACACCCAGCAAAGCTAAGCCGGTCCTTATTGAGGCCACTAAACAGTACTGTATTCACCATAATACAATTGAGCACATCTAAACTATTTGTTTTTGTTTTACAATACACTTCAAAGGTGTTTTAGAATCCATCTCAGCATGCAGAATCCTTTTCTTCTCCAGTCAGCCTGTCAGCATCACTTCCAACTGAAAGTATTCCCACCATCACCAAATCTGAAACACACTGCTTCCACAGAACTGATAGCACCTCTGAGCCTAGGGCACAAGAAACTAGAACTACCCCCTCACCCCCCAAAAGAACAGAAAATGAAGTGTGTATGGTGTGGGGGAGTGGCAGGATGGAGGCACTTTCACAAAAAAAATACTTTGCATTACCCACAGGCCTGGCCTCTATCAGTTCAGGATAGATAAAAGTGATAGAAATATGTACCTTTGCATACAGCTTGATAATTAGTACAACAGTCTCCTCTGGTCAAGCAGTCTTCAGAACAATGACAGGCATTCTCTTCATTCCTTGCCTCTCCACAGCGATCTTTGGTACATTCCCAGCCTCGAGCTAAAATAGTCACACGGTAAGTGAAAACATTCAAGATGATATTTTTTAAAAGGGTCCATAGCACTCAGTTGAACATCCCATGAAGTTAGCCCAACCATTACAGTCGGCTTTAGAAGTTTGCGATCTGCACAGTGTTTGAAATCGATAGGTTGACTATAAACAAAAGAAGATGTGAGCCATAGACGGGTGTGAAGTTTTGAGTGCTTCCCCATTCACAAGCAGGGAGTTTTCTTACTCTCTGATCCGGTCATTTAAGCCACTTTCCAAACTTAATACCCAGCAAAAGCATCGCTAAAATATTGTTAAGGAACTTCTCTCCCCTTCCCCACTAACCCCCGAATGAGGGATATGGTGAGGGATCTGGAGCATAAGAGATGAATATTAGCACATCTCACATACACCCCCCCACACACACACACACACACACACCATTAGTAGCTTTAGGAATCCACTATATTCAATTATCATTATGTAGATGGAGGGATGTAAAAGGGAGCAACATGGCATGCAATTGGGGCTTTTATTCATGCCAAGCTCCTCAACACAGGAGAAACAAAGATGGAAGGAGCCCCTTTATCAAAGCTTATTGGGTGAGGGTCTGTGCTGCACAGCACAAAACCTGCTGCCCTGGACAAGGTGGCTTATAAGCGACCTTCCAATCCTGGGGAGGCCATCTACATAATTAACAGTCCTGAAGCCAAGTTGAGCAGCACAGGCGCCAACTCTGTGGGTGCTCCAGGGCTGGAGCACCCATGGGGACAAAATGGGGAGTGCCAAGCACCCACCAGCAACCACTCTATTAGCTCCCCCCATCCCACCCCAGCACCTCCTGCCCACTGGCGGGCCCCGCAGATCAGCACCTCCCCCTCGCTCCCCATGCCTCCCGCCCCCCACAAACAGCCCAGGCCAACACCCAGTTCCTGGCCCCCAGAGCTATGCTCAATTTTCCAGATCATATCAACTCACTCTTTCCTGGATACCAAGCAGGTGAAGTTATAAGATGACCTATGGAAGTCTGGGTAGGTCAGAATGTTCAGAGCTGTATGGAAGTATCATTTTCATATAAATGAAATAAACTGGGGAGGGGGGCAATAATTTGTGCTGAAAATTGGGGATATTCCTGATTCCATTTGAAACACTAGTCATCTCTTTTGGCTGCTCAGATAAATGTGATTCTTCACCTTCACCAAAGTAACCAGAAGGATTTCAAAAGGCAGGAAGACTAGGCACCTATGTCAACCTAATCTCTGTACTGATCCAGCTACATATTTTTTGGTACAGTGAATAACTGAAATACATACACAATATTTTAGGAAACAAAACAGTAGCTTTATGCTCTGCCATGCGGAAGTGTAATTTCCAAAAGGTGTTAGTAGCGAGACAGCCTCTCTAAAAATGTCCACACCATGTATCAAGCTAACAACATCAACCACCACCAATTAATAGGGCTACGTTTTCTACCCCCTAGTGTCCAATTAAATGAACCTGAAAGGTTCCATCAGTGGGATTTAACCAGCGCATTAACCTGTGTGGACTCCTCTGCACAGGCATGAAACCCACAGTATGAGAATGAACATTCATTCCATAAGTACTCACCATTATTTGGGAGAAAGACAACATCTCATAGTTACCACAGTTACTTCCTGTTCTAACTAGAGGAGAAAACTTTAGTATCTCCGTGTGCCTAACTGTTAGTGTTTTTACATGGAGCACTGCAGTAATACAATTTACTTTTTAGGTGGGATCTAATGTAAATAAAGGTGCAGGATGCTTCCTGGAAACCAAGGCAGGGGCAAAGAAAACCCAGTAACTGGGGAAGATACAAGGACCAGTACGCAAATTAAAGTAAGCAAGCAAGGACCACACATTGACAAAGGCTGAATGTGTTTGAAGACGGGATGAGTAAGGCATGCCCTGACAGCTGTCATTAGTCCATAGCCAGCTATAAGCAGGGTGTATAGATACAGGGGAGTACAGCTCTCCTACCTGTCTTTAAACATAGTTCATCAAAGTCGAAGCAGCAACTGTTGTAGCTCTTGCACAGGTTGTCACAACGGCAGCCCGGGGGCTCAGCCTCTTGAAGCTCAAAGCATCTGCTTTTGCAGGACCCAGAAGTACTGATCCAGGGGGAATCTGACAGGACTGCATGGAATAAGAAACAGGGCAACATTTGTCAGGCCATCAATGGCTGGTGAGTGATTGCTCAAACTAGTGCGACTCTGAGTAATGAAACTTCAGCTGCCTTGTTACAGCAGAGGGAGGTGAAGGGAAAGGAAAAGGAGAAGCACCTTGGGTGTTGACAGAAGCAAAAGTCTAATTAACTCAAAAAAAAGGTTCTTCTTTTGGGGGGAGGGGAGAGAAAGGGTAAGCAGCATGCTGTGATAACGTCCTGCAAAGAATGGCACCTGGCTTAAGTCCATAATAATCAAGCAATCATTAGCAGAAATAAAGTTTCAGAGGCCCAGTTATGGGAGCTTCAAATACTTGCCAAAAACAGGCTTTTGCAGTTAAAAACTGCATGACATTTTCATGCTCAACTGGGCAGTTAGCATGGAAAGGAACCGCAAGTCTACATGACAGTCAGCAGGATTCTGTTTACTGTACTGTAAGGTGCCACATCAACACTGCAGTGAAAGGAAACTGTATGATACTCAACAAATTGAGTTAGTGGCCAATAAAGTGAGGAAATGCTTTTTTGGTGGGCTTCTGTAGAGCATTAAACTATAAAAACAAAACTTTCAGCAATAACACTGATTCAGAAACTGTAGACCATTCATAAAGCAAGAAACTGAGTCCATTAATAAAGCAAGCATTAGACAGCAATGATTCATTGGGGGTAAGGGACCCTGAAGTGGGACAAAAGCTATACTCTCCTGGCTAGGAATATCCCCTATGACACCAAAATATATTATGGGGAGGCTGTTTGTGACTCCATGGTTAAGAATGCTTTATGACATGGGCTAAAAATAGAGCATATATTCAAGTTTTTCTTCCTAGGTAGGTGTTTTGAGTATGAAGTTTCACAGTACCTTTTGATTTCTTTTATTGAATTTTTAAATAGGAAGTATTTGAAACCAGTTAGGGGATGAAGTTTGTCAGCAGCAGTCAGACTATTTCTTGTTGAAATATCTACATAAAATTAGTAGGGCATAAATCTTAAGTAGATCCGATTTAACAGGTACTTTTGGAAAATATTGTGGATTACGGGCCATTTTCTGCTGCTGTTCTACATAGCTGAAAGTTTATCCGTCAGCAGAATGGGGGGAGAATAATCTTCCCCAAACAAAATCATCATCCCAACACTTAGTTGTGGGAGCATACGGTAGGCATAGGTGCTGGAACTTAGCTGCTGTACCCCTAGCTTGAAGTGATTTCCATCAAAAGCCTTGGCTACACTCGCGGATTCACAGTGCTGCCATGGCAGCGCTGTGAAGCGCGAGTGTAGTCGCACAGCGCTGCAAGTACTCCGCCTCTCCGAGGGGAATAGCTTGCAGCGCTGCGAGAGAGCGTGCAGCGCTGCAGGCGCGGATTACACTGGCGCTTTACAGCGCTGCACTTGCTGCGCTTGGGGGGGGGGGGTGTTTTTTCACACCCCTGAGCGCAGCAAGTGCAGCACTGTGAATTGCCAGTGTAGCCAAGGCCTAAGCTTACAGTTTGCTTCAATGCATCTCAGAGCCCCTCCCCCCCCAACACAAATTGTTCCAGTGCCCCTGAAGGTAGGAAGGCACTCTTATGGGTTTCGAATGAGTCACTTGGTAAAGGCAATGTGGGAAGACTGGAGAAGCTAGGGGACAGAGTTAAAGTCGTACGGCATGGTAGTATAAGGTATGTGCACATATGTGGGGCAGAAAGTAACATTAGATGGCTTAATATTTTTCTTTGCTATTGTAGTTTTTCGGTCAAGTAGGGTGTGTGTAAGTAAAATACTCTATGTAAGAGCATGGGAGTATCCCTTCAGTTAGGAACTACTCAGCATTCCCTTGATGAAGCCATTTTAAAATATTTTGGCCATTTAAAAATGCCATAGGGCTAAATCTTTGTATCTGTGCTGGCAACATGCATACATGAGTTTTTCCTTCAGTTACTGAAATCAGTCGTCTTGTTTGTTTCGGCAGTGGCCACGACCAAGCAAAATTCTATGCTTTACATTTGTTTCTTCTTCCCATAATCCCTAGTACAAAACCAGATGAATTCTGAAAGATGTAGTTTTACCAGGAGTTTACTAACACAGGGACTAATTGCTTCTGGTATCCGGAAAAA
Source organism: Trachemys scripta elegans (assembly GCF_013100865.1). Taxonomy (NCBI): domain Eukaryota; kingdom Metazoa; phylum Chordata; order Testudines; family Emydidae; genus Trachemys; species Trachemys scripta. Next base: position 258,876,828 of record NC_048299.1, read on the forward strand.
TAAATAAGGGCTGATTCAAAACATTCTTCAGCTTTAAACAACATGGGAGCTTCTGTATTGTTCCAATCAAAACCACAAATGATATATTAAAGCCTATTACTCCACAATAGGCATTGATATGTAGAGCATATGTGATTCCCAGTTAATCCTGGTGTCCTTTTTAAATCATTTGGGCCCAATCTGCTGAAGTGCCAAGCACCAGCTTCTCTCACTGACGTCAGCAGAGGCTGTGGCTGCCCTGGGCTTATGAAAAACAATCAGATCCATCTGTTTTAAACCAGAGCATGTATGTCAGCTCAAGTTTCTTTCACAGACAGGACACTGGAACCTCTTTGAAGCTGTAAGAAGTTTTTTAAAAAGTGTCATTACTGCACTAATTCTTTATTCCAGTATGACAACTAGACTTTAGAAGGGACATCTACTTCCAAATTCAAATTTATGTCCACTCTGCACAGAATTGCCTCTCTCTCTCTCATATATTAAAACACTCCAAATTTATGGGAGGACTTTTGAGATTGCTGTAAAATTTAACACATGAAGATTCATTTCAATGAATATTAAGGGCCTAATTTTCCTGAAACATCCAGCACTCATTTAGATACTTAGCATGGACAGATTTTCAGAAATGGTCTGCTGCTATCTGTCCCATTATTCTCAACACCAGCTGCTGAGGAGTGCTGGACACTTTTAACGTCTCTTGCTTCTTTATCTTACATGTTGTATCTTTGTTTTAAGACCCAAGACCCAGATACGGCAAGTTTGAGTGTGAGAATCAAAGATGTTATTTCAGATTGCTCCGTAATATTACCATTGCCCTATTCATTTCAGTGGAATTAAGTTACTTTCAATGGGGTCTTTGCATAGTGGGGAGACTACTCCATAACGCTGTTGAAAACCACACGCCAATGTCTATTTACAAAGGAAAATTTGGTGAGTCTTACTGCATGTTATATAAGCAACTGTCTGTCCGCAGTGTTTGAAGTAGTATCTCAATGACTTAGTGTTAGCTGTGGGGAAGAATAGTTTCCATTATCTTCTAGGTAGGAAGTCATTCAGCTATAGATCTTTTGTTATTTTCCATGCATCTGACAAATATAGTATATGCCTTTACTACTCATGTGACAAACTGCAGATTACAATTTAACAGTAGCTGGATACGACGTCTGAGTTAACACATTGGTTATACCCATGGGTTGAGTTACTGTAAGACACTTCACATCATATCACCAAGAGGACTCATTTTAACACCCGTAGCCACTGGATATCAAGACTGTTCAATGGTTTGCTTCAATTGACCTTGCTTTTGAGGCTGAACCACAAACTTGCAGGTCATGCACCCAGCTGTGGCCAGGGTCCTGATGTGTGCAGAATTGTTTGAACAAGTATTGTCAGCTTTATAGGAGCTGCACTGCTGCTAACTAAGTACCAGGTTGGAGTTGTCAGATGCTCCTGCATTGAATATGAAGTTATGAATTTTTCTGAAAATTCCTAGATGGGCAGGAGCTTCTAAGCCATCAAGTCTGGATCCTGCTGGAGAAAGAGAAGACTGTAGCTGCCTTTGAACTTCAGGAGTTTTCCCCCTTTAACTAGAGCGGTTTATATCTTTTTTTGGAACTTCAGTTTTTGCAAGTTAAGCTCAAACTATTGTTGTTCTTTAAGGAGAACTTTGGGTGAAGTGGTATACCACTGATTAAGGGAAGAAATCCTATGGAGGCATGTTGCCTTTTGTTTGTTATGTAAATGATAACACAGAGCCTGGAAATGCTATATCCACCTAGAAGAGTGCCATATCAAATTGGTTGGTTTCACTACATTGGATTATGTGATCAAAAATGCAGTCTATTTGCAATAGACACACAGACTGCTTCCAGTACGACTTCCATCCTATGGCAACTACTCAGGCATGTTTGCATTATCCTTAGTAGAGAAACTGCATGGTAAGAATTAGGCAATGGCTACATATACATAGCAGGAAAAACAGTTATTTGAAGAGTTTTGGAGCAGCAGTGTCACTGCATATTATTTATACTATATTTTGCAAAGTGCCATTGAAATGGACAAGATTTCAATGCGAGACCATTTAAAGTGTATCATAATCGTTCTGGTATAAATACAACTAATCATGGAATTGTATGCTTAAAAATACACATGTGATTAGTATCCAGGTTCCCACATTCACAGATCTAGGAAACAGATTTTAGCTCCCATCCTGACAATAAGACCATCCTGTTGTGCTTAAGTAATATGGTTCAAGAGGATACTATACTAAGACCACACATTCTGAAGCTACTTAACAACAGGTCTAGAAGACCTATACTCTACCTAAACTTATAGTAATAGGTCAAGTTAAGAAATGGCAGAATCAGTTATTAATTTCCCCTGTTTTGGGGGACTTAGGACCTTAGATGTTATTTTAATTCAGCTATTTGTTGTGTACAAATACTGACCGCTTATTAAATGTTAAAAGATTCAGTTTAACATCGTTTAGATGAATTCTTTAGCACTTACTACTACTTTGTCATTAGTATGTAATAGAGTTAAAGTCATGATAGTCTGGATTCATAAAGCAGTACTAGAATGACAAGGTTTGGAATTTGAAAGTGCTATAGTACACACCAGTTAAGACAAGACACCACTCATGTATAACAACGAATGGTGAAAACATTCTTTTAATCTTAGTTTTTCCAACAGCTATGTCAATCCTATAAGATTATGATGCAGACATCAAGATACATGTAAATACATATGCCAAAACTCAATGGAGTTGAACGAGAACCTGCAGTAATCTTTTAGCTTGGCATTTCATTGGACTGGGTTTCTAAGTAGACTATTTCCATATGCAGTTTCCATTACTATTAATGGGAGTCATATGTGATTAATAATTTCAAAGACATAAGTAGACTCCTTTGATCAGAGCACTTAAAATTTGTTACCAGTTAAAACCAGTTTACTCTTGTGCAGGGTAGTTTCCCATCATAGAGGGCAACTGAGCTCTTCCATTTATTACATTTGTATATAGATTCTATTATCTCAGATTTTACATCCTGTTTCCATTATAAATTAACTTTGATATATTGGAAGTAACTTGGTTGACATAAAAAACAAGAGAGGAAACCCTCACTTGCTGTCTCTTATTGCTATATTCCAAACAATTGGCTGTCCTTGTACTGATCAAACCAAAACAAGTGACAGTCTGTATGTGGAAACCATGAAACACAGGCCTTACCATTATTGCTACAAACAGATCAGGCATACTACCTTAACATCTGAGGAGAGACATGCTAAGAGGAAAGTAATAGGAGCCATTTATGTTTTTGCAGCAAAGCAGGAGGTGCTCTTTATACAGGAAAAAAATCCAGAAGCAACATCCTTTTTCATTACCTAAATGTCCTTACTAAGTCAGCCACACTGATAAATGTGTTGAGTAGACACCAATTCTGGGGAAGGTGAGGGGGAACCTAACAAACTCCTTACTGGGAACACAACTTACTCAAGTCACTGTGAACAAGCAATTTCTTTATGAAAGTTCTCATCCTATCGTTATAGTTGGGTATTGTAAATGAAACCCTTTCATTTCAGCTATATTAACCAAGTCAAAGTCAATTACCACAAGCTTCCTTTTTCATGCCAAAGGAAGGAACAGAGACATAAGTCAAGACTACTCCCCCCCCCCCCTTCAAAAAAAAAAAATCCTTTTCCATTTTATAGGTTTTTCCACTTGGAGCATGCCTCAGGAAATAAAATCCTATGTTTCCCAACAAAATATAAACTAAAGTCTCTGTTGTGGCATGTCCTCTCTCTTTTCCACCCAGAAGAGGATGTGTAACTGAAGAAAAAAATATATGACTGACAGCACATCTGCTTCATGCAGTTCCCAACATTAACACCTGCTGATATCACCCCTTCCCTCCTCCAGTTAGTTGTCTGGTGTCTACTGTTCACAAATCAGCATGACTAGCAGATACAGAAATCTAAGAAGCTATTTATTCTCAGTGACTCTAGACTTGAAATGAGCCTGACCAAACGAGTACTGCACAAATTTCTTCTCTAGCTAGTTGAATGAAAATTGTGAACTTGGGAATTACCTGATCAAGTTACATTTATTTTAATTTACTAACTGAACCTATTCAGTGGGCTCATTGAATAAAAAGTCAGGCACAGTGTACAACAATCAATTACAATATCAGACTAAGTTAACTCAACTCTAAAATAAGCTTAATTCTCCATAGTCACATGCACACAGAGCAAAAGTTTAAGTAAACAGGTAACCTATAGGTGAGTCGCAAAGGTCAACAGACTCAGGCTTGTTAACACACCGGTACTCTTCACTACCCAGAACTAAAAGGAACAGAGTGGGAGTGGTTTCTAACCATGGTATATAACATAAGGTTAGTGAGATGTACAGTTTGTCATTTACTGTACCTGAGATTGCACCCTCATCCCAGTCTTCAGATCTTCTGAATCGATTTGCTGTAAATCCTACACAGACGTTAACCCCAAAGGCAAAAGCAAATAAGGATATTACCTGCAAAAGTAAGAGAGCAAAATGATCAAACTAAGCAAAACAAGAATCCAAATTTAAGAGTATTGCGATTGAAAAAAAGGAGGGACCAGATATATTGTTTGAGTTGCTAGTCACTCCAGTTCCTATTACTGGAACAGTAAATGACAGTCACAATTTTAGAGTAATCAAAACCAGAAGGGGACTTATGAATAAGACATCTGATTTAAAAGCTCAAATGTTTCTTTTTATAGGAAGTTTTTCAGGAGACACTGGTTAGTCCTCCTTTCTACACAAACATGCTCTTTTCTTTTCCTTTCCTTTCCTTCCCTACCTGATGTAACTGGAAACAGCTTTTCTTAGCCATACTAGAGAATTCTTGAAAAGCCTTCACAGTATGCTCTCTTTTTCTTTATATTGAGTGCAGTGCTGTTTGCTCCGTGAGTTCAGTCTATTAGCTACAACTAATCCCACCTGGTGAGGTTGACAGGCTCATTTGATTTGTCCAAGGGTGATTTCATCATGTTTCACTCACAAATCGCAGCTCTGAGTGCAAGAAGCTGCAGGCATCATCCTCTCTCCCCCCCTCCCCCACAAAATGTACACACACACTTTTATGTGGTTTCCTCTGCCCAGGCAGGGTTTTCTCATGTTGCTGTGGCCAATACCAGTTCACGTTCATTTTATTCTCCTCACAAAAGTAACACGGTTAAAAAAGAAACCAATGTGTTTTCATCTTGCTAGAACTGAAAAACCTCTTGGGCTAGGGAATGAAAATTTCTGTTGCCATCTTCAAACATGAGAAAACTTGCAAGCGAGGATTTCAGTGTAGTTAACTTTGAGAGAATAAAAAAAAAAACCGCACACACAATAACTCCGCTGATTTTGTGAAAGAGCCGCAAGTTTTTTTTAGCGGTTTGATAAACTCGGTCACTGGTCTCACACTTGGGAACTAAGTCTAAAGTTTCCAAATGGTTCTCATGGCAGAATCCCCAGCAGTGTAACGAATTCTGATAAGGTTACTTTTCCAGCATTGGGATCCCTTGCATTGCTACACAGAGTACTTATGTAACTGCTCGCAACTGCATCCACGCATGTTGAAAACCCAACATATCTAAAAGAACGTGAAATTTCAGCCTCCCCCTTCCTTATGTGCCTTTTAAAAATATATATATCACAACATTCAGAGTTCAGCCGCGTTGATAAGCAGCTCTCTCTGCAGAGCAGACGATAACGGTGCATAGAATTATGGTTCACGCTGGTGGTTTAAATGTTATTTGCTAAGGCAAATTATTTACCAAGTTAGTTCACCACCTTTTTTATCTCCTGAAAGCGTCTTTTTACTAACAACTACACTTAAAGGGACAGAGTCAAAATTTGTCAATCTAACCCCGGACTTTCCTAGCTTCCTGGAGAGTCATCACATATTAGAGGGTTTGCATGAAGGAGTCCAGTAAGACTTTTTTTAAATAAACCAGTTTAAACACATACCAGAGCGCTCCCATTAGAAGCCGCGCTCAAGCAATAACCACTCTCGCTTCGTAACCTCTCCTTACTAGGCAGGGCTAAAACCCACCCTTGTTTACTAGCCACACCTTATCGCACAGCCTTTAACAGAAGCCGCCCTCGATTCTTTTTCATGCGGGTGTGAACAGAAAGTGGGCTTCTGGCGCAGCTGTATCTTCGCCACGCAAACCACAGGGGGCGTAATCACGGGGAGCAGAAGCCAAGGCGGCTTCTGTTCTCAATGAAATTATGCAGACGATTGAAAAAAAAAGACATGCTCGATTTACTCCGCAGCTAGGGCTAAACAAACCAGAGCATGCGTGCTACGATAGGGGATCTTGCTTGCAATAGGGTCGCTGAGTAGATAGGTCAAGAGTTGAGCCCGTATTTTACCCTGCCCCAGTTTGGCTGGTTTGAAAATGACCTGGATGGTCGGATTACAGACTGCACTGCATGCTGAAGTCCACTTCTCCATCCAGGCTTCCGCGGATCCCTGCAGCGAGGTGCTGCTTGGCAACCTTTTAACAAGGGGCTCCCACGACAAAGTTTGTCCGTAGCCTGCGATAAACCCTGTGTGCGCGAAAGTTGTGTCATGCGCCTGCACTCACACTGAGCAGGGGGGAAGGACTGAGGAACCGATTCATTTTTCTCCCTCCTCACTGAAACAAAAAGGCTTTCTCATCACCAAACGGGGAGGCATCACCTCTTGGCAAAGCAACTCGTATGAAGCTGCGCTTCGGTAGAAATGTTTCTATTTTGTTCCTGAAAATATATACGACGTGATTGAGAGAACAAGACACGGTGTTCAGTTTGTGTAACTGGAAATGATTGTGAGTGGGGGTAAAGACCTAGAAACTTGCAAGGTGTCCTTTAAAGAAACCACTCTACCGTTTGATGCAATCTGTTGCAAATATGTGCTCTTTGGGGGTATTTTCTGAGCACCCGGGATAAAAGGCATCTCTGGCTGGTGTGATTTAGCAATTAAGCGAGAGACAGTGAGCTAAATTGGGACTCTAGAAAGAAATCACGCCAATTTAGTAGCACTATTTTAACAGGGAGCTCTTAACATAGGAGCATATGAACACCCGTAAATTATCTGTTGTATATTCCTTCATTTTCTTTGTTGATAGCGACACAAAGTTCCAGACATAGCTGCATAAACAACTGCAATAGCTGAAGCCAGTCCTCATGTATGAGTGTTTACAGATTTTAACAGGTTTCAGAGTAGCAGCCGTGTTAGTCTGTATCCGCAAAAAGAACAGGAGTACTTGTGGCACCTTAGAGACTAACAAATTTATTAGAGCATAAGCTTTCGTGGACTACAGCCCACCGTCCACGAAAGCTTATGCTCTAATAAATTTGTTAGTCTCTAAGGTGCCACAAGTACTCCTGTTCTTTTNGACATTGTACAACAGGGTTTAGAAATGCCAAGTGTTCTTGTATGGTCCACTTTGTCAAATTTGCGTCAAGGTCAAACTGCAACAGGAGCTAAAGATGTTAAATTCCATAGGGCTATGAGGATAGGCCTCAGAAAATGTGTGCTGTGTGGTGAATAGATTAAAGGACTAGCTGTTTTTCTTCCTTCAGTTATGGGTTTAGAGTCTGAAATTAAGTGCAGCAAGTTAGCAACTTTAAAATCTGTAAAAAGAACAGGAGTACTTGTGGCACCTTAGAGACTAACAAATTTATTAGAGCATAAGCTTTCGTGGACGGTGGGCTGTAGTCCACGAAAGCTTATGCTCTAATAAATTTGTTAGTCTCTAAGGTGCCACAAGTACTCCTGTTCTTTTTACAGATTTTAAAGTTGCTAACTTGCTGCACTTAATTTCAGACTCTAAACCCATAACTGAAGGAAGAAAAACAGCTAGTCCTTTAATCTATTCACCACACAGCACACATTTTCTGAGGCCTATCCTCATAGCCCTATGGAATTTAACATCTTTAGCTCCTGTTGCAGTTTGACCTTGACGCAAATTTGACAAAGTGGACCATACAAGAACACTTGGCATTTCTAAACCCTGTTGTACAATGTCATCCATGAACATATTTTGCTGTGTAACAATAGCAATGTATCATAAGAATTATAAGAGAAAGCCGAAATCATCACAGAGCAAATTTGTAACAGACACTGCATGTCAAAATTAATGAAATCCTTGGTCCAGTGGCCCAGACATGAGACTGGGATTCAGGATTCCTGAGTTCTATTACAATCTCTGCCACTGACTCACTGGGTAAGTCATTTACAATCGCATTTTCAGAACTAGTTCTGATTGTGAGTGCCCAAGTTGAGACACCTTTGGCCTGATTTTCCAAGGTGCTGAACGTCTGCTGAAGTTGTAGATGGCTCAGTACTTCTGAAAATCAGCTCCAATATGTCTGAAAACTGGAGGCCCAGAAAACGGAAGTATTAAAAATATCAGTGGGGGAATTTGAAACTTTGTGTCTTATGGATAGATCCTGAACTGGTGTAAATTGGCATAGCTCCACTGAAGTCAATGGAGCTGCACTGATTCACACTAGATGAAGATCTGGGCTTATGTTTCCTATTTTGTAATATGGGTATAATGATATTTACTATCCTTCATCATGTCCTTTAAGATCTATGGGTGATAAGCACTGTATTCTCCTGGGGGAATTGCAGAATTTTGCAGAAATTAATGTTGTGTGCACAGAATTTCCTTTCCCCCACAGAAATGGGTTGCAGTGTTTCTGGCCACCACTAGGGGCCTCTGGACTTGGCAGAGCCCAGCTCACACCTAAAAGACGCTGCCGGGGGAAAGAGGAGGCAGCTAGAGGGTTCCTGGCAGCTGCAGTTCCCAGCATGCCCTGAGGGAAGGAGATAGCAGTGCAGGGGAATCTCCATGCAGGCCTGGGACCAAGTATGAGGCTGTTTTTCCCTCTGGATCCCTAGGCTCTGTGGGAGGAGGGAGACAGGTGCCTGGGCTAGGGGAGGCATGGCTGGGCTGGGGGTGGGATGGGGTGCAGGTATCTGGGCAAGGGGGGGGCTGTGGCTGGCCTCTGGAGGCAAAGGGGTGCGGGTATCTGAGCGGGGGGGGGCGTGGCGGGGGGGGGGGGGGGGGGGTGTGGGGTGTATTGGCGGGGGGGGCATTGTGTCTGGGCTCTAAAGGGGGAGGGGTTGTGGGTGTCTGGCCCCCCGGCTGGGCTCTGGCAGGGAGGGAACGGGGCAGAGAAACAGGAACTTGGTTGTCATACGGGTTTCTTTAACTCTCTACTCCTGGGGGGAAATTTTGTGGAGTCTGTATTGTTGCTGATATACTTGCTGATAGGTATTTTGAAATAAATTACCAAAATAATTGAAACTGGTGTGATTAGGTAGTGTTATTTTGACAAATAAAAGTTGCAGAATTTTAAAATACTGTGTGCAGAATTTTTAATATTTTGTCACAGAATTCCCCTAGGAGTAACTCTAAACATGCTAATTTTATCATTTATTATACTTTTTCTGTGATATTTGCTATATATTTTCTAGTAGTTCTGAACTGATCACACATTCACACTGACAATCTGACAATCACTTTTTCTGTAATGAAGATTCTGCCTCAAAGCATCCTAGTAACACAGGAGGAATTCATTAACATGAACAAAACTACTAATCCTTATTTAAGCAGGGGGTCTTCAGCAATTAGTTGTCATTTTACTGGGAACAGAAGAATGACTCCACCAATCAAAAATACACATTTTATTTTTTAAACAAAGAAAAAAGGCATAAGTAAGGTATGAATAAATTATTGTTTATGACCAGCATTATCTAATGGAAATAAAAATACAGTGCAGAGGTACAAAGAAAGTCTTACAATTAAAATGAAATACACTTTAAATGAGTTGCATAAGAATCCACAGGAATTAATATTGCATTTATAAGCTACTCTTATTGTGTATTTGAGGTTGAAATATAAGGTCAGATGTAGCTGAATAAGCAAAAAGAAACATTCAGAAGATAAATGTCAAGAATTTAGGACACTTAAGCACGTGAGTAACTGTACTTATATGTCTAGTCCCATTGAGTTCTACTCATACGATTAGTTACTCACATGCTTCAGTGTTTGTGGGATTATGCCCTTAGCTTTTTCTGCTGTTTAACATACAGCCATGTTACTGCTTACTGTATTACTCCCAGAATGCAAAGCATTAAATTAGCCCTGTGACACTACACCTCATATTCTTCTTAGTGATATTATTATGATATGATTATGGCATAATTATGATGCATTTTGTACAAGACAGGTCATGGGAAAAGTTATGATTTGCTGAATATGATTATTCTATTTGTATGCATGTATCACTTTTGTACCTGAAGTTATGAATATTGACTATGTATCAGTATTTCACATATAGTCCAACCTGGGTGACACCCACTAGACAAGACCCTTCCAGTCTAAATAGCTGGTTGTGAAGGAACCATTCAGGGTAATGGGCCATTAGGGAGAACAATGGGCCTTAGGAGAAGTTTATCGCCTTCCTGTGGACGTTTCAGCCAGCCTGTAAGTTAATGGCTGCTATGACTCTGCAAGGGCATGCGACCAGCCCACATGACTCTGGACTCCATTTTGGCGGCCTGTGTTTTTCCACAAACTGGGCTGGGAACTGTTTTTGGAACAAAGGATTTCCACCATATGCTAAAGCTATATAAGGCAGGGAGTGACATCATCTGTTGTTCTTCACTCCCCACACAAGAGAACACCTGGAAACACATAAGGAACAAAGTCTGAACTGGGGGAAGTGCTGGACCCAGGCTAAAGGGATTTCTAGCCTGTGTGTGGAAACCAGGGGATTCCAAGCTGCAAAGCAAGTGAAGATTGTGCCTTGAGAATCTGCAAGCCTGCTTGTATCATCAGTCAGGGTGAGCGATTACTAGTATGGTAAACTTAGTTGGTGTTTTTGTTTATTTACTAAGTAATCTGCTTTGATCTGTTTGCTATCACTTATAATCATTTAAAATCTATCTGTTTTGAAGTTAATAAACTTGTTTGTATTTTAACATAAACCAGTGTGCCTTTAAGTGAAGTGTCTGGGGGCGGAATCTCAGCTTGGTTACCACAAGTATGCATATTCCTCTCCACAGTGAGGGAAGGATGGATATATTAATGAGCTTACACTGTACAGATCCCTGTGCAGTGCAAGATGATATAATTTTTGGTTTATACTCCAGAGGGGAGTGCGTGCCTGGGGAGCGGGGAAACTGCCTGGGGTCTGCTGCTTACACTCTGCCCAGTTGGGTGAGTGGTGCCACCTGCTGTCATGTTGGGTGAGGCTGGCTGTGTCCCCAACTCAGTTATGTACAGCAGACTGCACCCCAGGGTGACAACCCATCACAAGCCCCTAGGTAGCTCTTTAAATGAAACATCAAGATTGTAATAATCCAGCAGAATGACTAGGATTTCTTTTCTACCATTCAACAGTATTACCATAAGAGATGCAATATATAAGAACTTGTATAAGACACATTATTAATAAATACAGTATCTTAACAACAGGAGAAAATCCTGTGAAACTAGGACTGTTTGCTCTGAATCACAGAGTAACAGTAACAGTATCCCCTCACACCAGTCCTAGAGGGTGGACAGGAAGCAGCACTCACTAGCAACTGTGACAGATGTGATCATCCAAAATGCTAGATGCATACACGAGAAATCAGATTCAGCAAACAGCCCATATTGACAAACTATATAAACTCAGTTCCAAAGTAAGATTAGTTCTCCATTTCATTCCCCCTCAAACAAAATCCTTGAGTGATCATTCGGGTGAGCCTACCAATGTACTTTGAAGGTCACCAGTTCCAAGCTATGACTGACCAATTATGGAAGCAAAATCCAGAGATAAGGGCACCTCACTAAAAACACCCTGTTCCACTCCTTAGCTAACCAAATATAGGTAATGTTAGCAAAAGCAACACAACTGAAGAGGTAACATACAGCAAGAAAAACAGATTCTCAGGACCCTAACCATATTTATAGGGCTTCATTGATCAAAATCAACACCTTGGATAACACCCGAATAAGCCAGAGGCCTACAGACTCCCTTTCTTTCTCCCATTCATCTAATATTAGGGATGTAGTTGGGGTAGTGGTTGTGACAGTATCAGATCTAGAAGAAGAGGATGGTGAGATGTCTAGAAACAGGTAGTGGCTGGGGTGTAAGCAAGCCAAAGGTTTGGCAGAAATTGGCTGGAATGAGAGAGTGGAGGCAGAAGGTGGATGTGAGCGGGCAAAGTAGTGAATGGGGTGGAAGTTTGCAGTGGGTTTTTTTGTTTTGTTTTGTTGATTGTTTCTTGAGGGAGGATATACAAAGATTTTATTTAATCAGTTTACTATTTACAGCTGAGATCACTTTCACGTACTATTTTGCTACACAACATGGCTACATTATTTCCAAACCACAATATAACAGTTCACTCAACACATAAAACAGCTCTTCATAGACAAAAAATGAAAATTAATTATAGAACTGTAGTGCATACATTTTACTCCTGAAAAGCCAGCTTTATTTTAAAACACTAAAGTTTGGAAGATTGGAGCTCTGAATTTGAGGAGATCAAAGATACATGCTTGTGATTTTAAAATTATTTTGGTTAGTTGTCATTTCATAGAATTTATCTTTAAAGTGTACTGGAATTCACCTATGTTTTTAAAAAACTGACACTGGTGAGAGGTAAGAATTAATATATTAGCCATCAAAAATTAAATACAGCTGGCTTCCTTGGTACAACTTTAGCCAAAAAAGCTCCACATAGTGAAGATTTAAAGGATTCCATATATATGTAAGAATCAGTCAGTTAATGCTTAGAGGTAATCTACCAAATTAGGCACACTTCCTTTCACTTTCATGTCAACCAAATTAATCTTGATCGGCAAATGGTTCTGAAATAGAAAGTTTGCTAGTATACTAAAACATATTTAGATACATGAATAGCTGGTAAAATAGGGAGTCACAGGTGGGTATGGGGAAAGCCAAGTTGCTTTGCCCATCACCGGTGTACATTACAGCTGTCCTCATCTGTGCAGGGTGTGTTTTAGCTAAGTCTACATAGGCAGGAAAACTACCGCAATAAACCAGGTCCATTCACCTTCCAAGTAAATAAGAGATTCATGCTTTGGTTTGCGTTATCTTCTACGCGTAGGGTCCCCAGATCCTCCTACACAACACTACACAGGCATACACAGCAATGCCCAGCAGCTGAATGGCAGCAAATGCCAGTGTTGCCCAGATAACATACATCATGATTTCTTGTAGCTTCTTTACAACTAGAGCCTCACACCCCTCTGAATAAATGTCCAGTGGTGGGTCAAACTGCCATACAATTGGTGCTGGCCGTTTTGCAGCAGCTGAAGAGCACACTGTAATTTTTAGTTTCTTTGAACCAGTTAGTATTCTCCCAGCATGTGAAGGAGAGATAAGGACTGAGGGCAGAGGGCAGGATGCATGGGGGTGTTGGCTTTAGTCTGTGGTGAGCAGTTTGTTAGCAGGTAATACACCAGGATCCGTGGTGTGGCTTGTTTTCATACCTTCATAAGCTTGAAGGAATTTACAAAGGGAGGCTATGTCCTTACAGGTCACACTGGAATAGTACATAAGAGCTGTTGCAGGTTGTGGATAGAGAGGAGTTGACACCTTTTTAGCTCAGAAGGATAATACTGTAGAATATAAATACAGCTAATTATATAATCAATATGACCTATATACTTGATAGACTGATGCAAAATGTTAGGGCATGTGAAAAACTTCAGACAGCTAATAAGCAGAACCATGAATAAATTAAAAAAATACAAACTAATCATAAGAAGGGCAAGAGGAAGACCTAAAGTTCTTATTGATATGTTAATAAGATGGGCTGGGCAGAGACAAAGAGAAGCCATTAGTGGAGATTGGGAACGTAGTGTCACATCCCAGGGTCATTAGAAATGGTATGACTATTAGAGAAACATCTGTGGTTATCTTTTTCTCTTGCATGCAACATTTTGTAAAAATTATATGTATTTTGTTCTACATAGATTCCTATACTGGGTTCACTACCATAGCATCTGAGCGACTTTCCGAAATGTGTTAAGCAACATGATTAACATCTATCACATGTAGTTTGTTCTCTCACCCTCTCTCCCCATCCTGATCACAGCAGAGGCAAGAGCGGTACCTTTGATAGCCTAGACAAGGATCAAAACTCTATGCCAGGAAGGCATTTCAACTAAATATTAATGATATACATTTATCAGCCAGAAATACAAGTTCACACATATATATATTTTTATAATTTTACCATAAATTAATAATGTTACTTTTTCAATTATTTATGTTATTCTAAAGAAAAAGCATCTATAATTATTTTACCAAACCCTCTGTCAATTCATAAATATGTTGATATTTCCTAATTAAAAGTATCCTTTGAAAGAAAATATTTAGCTACCAAAATTAAGATATCAATAATAATAATAATAATACATAAAATCCTCAACAAACCATGGGTGAAATCCTGGTTCCACCAAAGTCAATAGCAAAATTATCATGAATTTGACCCAACATATTTGTTACGTGGCCAATATAAAGTTTATATTGCCTATTCATTTTCTTGCTTTTAAGTGTTTGGGGTTTGTAATTGATACCATTGGTCAGCATCTTGCGTGGCACTTAGCAACCATAAGTGGCTTTCAAAATGATTGTTTGCTTTTCAAAAATAGCCAAAGGAATAAATTACATGAGCATAAACTCTTAGTAACATGCATGCCATTATGCATAGGACTATGTAACTGTCCCATGGATGTAATTCGTAAAGTCATGTGTGTGAAAAAAGTAGGACTGAATCGCAATTACTCACACTGTTAAACAATAATAGAATACCATTTATTTAAATATTTTTGTATGTTTTCTACATTTTCAAATATATTGATTTCAATTACAACACAGAATACAAAATGTACAGTGCTTACTTTATATTATTATTTTTGATTACAAATATTTGTATTATAAAAAAGAAACAAGAAATAGTATTTCTCAATTCACCTAATACAAGTATTGTAGTGCAATCTCTTAATCATGAAAGTTGAACTTACAAAAATAGAATTATGTGAAAAAAATAACTGCATTCAAAATAAAACAATGTAAAACTTTAAAGCCTACAAGTCCACTCAGTCCTACTTCTTGTTCAGCCAATCGTTCAGACAAACAAGTTTGTTCACATTTTCAGGAGATAATGCTGCCCGCTTCTTGTTCACAATGTCACCTGAAAGTGAGAACAGAGGTTCACATGGCATTGTTATAGCTGGAGTCACAAGATCTTCATGTGCCAGATGCATTAAAGATTCATATGCCCCTTCATGCTTCAACCGCCATTCCAGAGGACATGCGTCCATGCTGATAACGGGTCCTGCTTGATAACCATCCAAAGCAGTGCAGACTGAAGCAAGTTCATTTTCATATCTGAGTCAGATGCCACCAGCAGAAGGTTGATTTTCTTTTTTGGTGGTTCAGGTTCTGTAGTTTCCACATCGGACCGTTGCACTTTTAAGACTTCTGAAAGCATGCTCCACACCTCATTTTGGACGGCATTTCAGATTCTTAAACCTTGGGTCAAGTGCTGTAGCTATCTTTAGAAATCTCACATTGGTACCTTCTTTTTGTTTTGTCAAATCGGCAGTGAAAGTGTTCTTAAAATGAACAAATGTGCTGGATCAGCAGCCGAGACTGCTATCACATGAAATATATGGCAGAATGCGGGTAAAACAGAGCAGGAGACATACAATTCTCCCCCAAGGAGTTAGGTCATAAAGTTAATTAACGCATTTTTTTTTTTAACAAGCATCATCAGCATGGAAGCATATCCTTTGGAAGGATAGCCAAAGCATGAAGGGGCATACAAATGTTTAGCATAACTGGCACATAAATACCTTATAATGCCAGCTACAAAAGTGCCATGCGAACGGACATGTAGGCTCTAAAGTTTTACATTGTTTTGTTTTTGAGTGCAGTTATGTAACCAAAAAAAATCTACATTTGTAAGTTGCACTTACACGATAAAGAGATTGCACTATAGTACTTGTATGAGGTGAACTGAAAAATACTATTTCTTTTGCTTGCTATTTTTACAGCGCAAATATTCATAATAAAAATAATGCTACAAAGTGAGCACTGTCAACTTTGTATACTGTGTTGTAATTGGAAACAATATATTTGAAAATGAAGAAAACATCCAAAAATATTTAATAAATTTCAATTGGTATTCTATTGTTTAACAGCGCAATTAAAACTGCGATTAATCACGATTAATTTTTTTGAGTTAACTGCGATTAATTGACAGCCCTAGAAAAAAGCTGAAAATGGGGACTCTTGTTTCTATGCACTGTTGCAATGAGCAATGTTGCTGGTTGGACAGGTTCCCCATAGTTTATGTGCAGAGCTGCCTCCTGGCTGGAGGCACAACCACCCCTTGGTTACCCCAAGTAGCTGTTTTTCCCACCGTCCTGCCACAATTCCAACATTCCATCTGGTTCTCACAGGGTCCTGGGATGACTGAACCTGGTGAAATTCTAAACACAAAGAGCTCTCAGCCATGCTTGTAGCTGTTCCCATCATTTCACACTGACTCAACAGATATTCTACGTGCTGGAAGGTTTGTGCTGATTTGTGCAGATGGCAAATGAGAGGCTATGTGTGGTAGGGGTTATTGTGCATGCTAGTTGTGTTGATTCATGTGTGGGTTGAGTTGTTCTGGGATAGTTGTGTGGATGGTGAAGGAGAGCTGTGTGTTGCAATGAGGAGCTGTGTGTGTTTGGAGTTATTGTGTGTGCTTGTTGTGTGGGTGGTTGTGAAGGACCATAGCAGTTGCGCCAAGTAATTCACCAACTGTGCAGTGTCCCTCATACAACTAATCATACTGTTTCATGCAAATTTGCTATAGAGTAAGGGTGGTGATTGTTTGAGTTATCGCTGAGATCACAGTAGTGTAGGACTCTTGTCATGGCACAGATACATGACTTACTGAAGCTGAAAGCCGGGACTGTCACATGGGTATAATTCATAAGGTCAAAATGGCTGAGAATTTAAAAAAACCTGTATGGTAACAGAGCACAAAACTCATTGATGATTGAACCTGGTGATAGTCTAAACAAAAAGAGCTCTCACTTATTCTTGTAATTGTTTTCATCACTTCACACTGATTCAACAGATTTTCTATGCTTCAGAGTGACACACAGAGTGACAATCCTGGAATCTTATTATACAAAAATATGTGTGAAATACCTTATATTTAGCTATAGCTGTAATGCACCATCATTAATTCCTGATCTGAACTTTATGAATGATAAAGCTTAGAGATCTAACGATCTTAGCACCATAGAGACTACAACAGAGTAGATAAAAAGTAAGACACAGCAAGGCCAAAGCACCATTATGGTTCTGTCTAAAGCCTGCTCATCTCTTCTTGCCCAGGGGAGGCTAATAAATTGAGTCCCCAGGCTCACAGAGTGGCCTAGTGCCTCAGCAAAGGAAGCTGTTGATGAGCCTTCCTATTTTCCCTAACTTCCCCCAAAACAAGTGGGAGGCCCATCCAATTGAATGCAGTGCATTTTGTATTTGTTCTGGCTGGATCTAAAATAGCCAATATAAGCTCGGGACACATTTACAGGACACCTGGTAGCTTGCTTCACAAACATGGCTCCTGGAACAGTGCTTAACAGGGCCGGCTCCAGGCACCAGCTTAACAAGCAGGTGCTTGGGGCGGCCAAGGGAGAGGGACGGCACGTGCAGCAATTCGGGGGCGGCAGGTCCCTCACTCCCTCTAGGAGCGAAGGACCTGCTGCTGAACTGCCACCACCGATCGCGGCTTTTTTTTTGTTTGTTTTTGTTTTTTTTTTTTGCTTGGGGCAGCAGAAATGCTGGAGCCGGCCCTGGTGCTTAAAGTGGCCCAAAAAAGGTGGGCGGTCTATCTGGGAACAGCAGCTTTGGTAAAACTGTGATTAAAGTGCACCCCTCAGTGACCCAGCTTGATTTTTACTTTATTTTTTCCGGCCAGGTCTGCAAGCTCTTGTGACTCCCTCCACTTTAAGCACTGCCTGGAACACATATTGGAAAGGTCTAGGGCTTCCCACCAGTCTCCCTGCAGGATGTGCCACCGGTAAAAAAAAAAAAAATCTAGTCAGTCACAGGTAGGGGACAATTAAATGCACCTTGTTGAAATAAGAAGCCCAAATTGACTGGTAATGAACAGCTGACCTTCGTCCGCCAATCAGGTCTCAAGACTGTAAACTCTTTGGGCCAGGAACCATCTTTTTGTTCTATTTGCACTCAGCACAATGGGGTTCTGGTCCCATGACAAGGGCTCTTAGATGCTACTGTAATACAAATAATAAATAACATTAATAATAATTAGGAAGAGAGGAGTTTCTCTTTTTTCTAGAGGCTCAGTTTCTTAAATCTGAAAAGTAGTGAATTCAGACTGTAATCCTTCCTCCCTACGGGTGTGTCTGAATTGTCAAGGTATACGCACACCAGACAGTGCTTCCTAGCGCACTTCAACTGATACGGCTGTAGTAGCTGAGTGCTCCAACTGCCTACAACCGTCATGCTCTTCCTAGGGTAACCCAGATGTGCTACCGCTGAGACCCAGAGAACTGTCCCTCCCAGGCAATCTATATCGCTCCACAGCAAGAGGAAAATTCAGCAGCAGATTCATCACATTGACCAATAACAGTTCATCCAATTCATCACTAGGTCAACCCAAATAATCAGAATACTACAGTATTCACAGCTGCAAAGTTCTGTGCAGCTATGTGCGTTGTTTCTGACATATAAAAGTGGGAGAAAGCTTTAATTTCCCACTCCCCACACAACAGGCAAGGGAGCCCAAGTCCTTTCCAGAGCCATTGGTGCAAATGGGAGGCAGAAGCCAATCCCATCAGACTCCCTATAAGAAGGTGATGGTAGACTCCTCTCCCACACAAGAAAAGAAAGAAAAACAGTGAAAGGATTTGAAATGTAAAGTATTAAGTAGGGCTTTCATTTTAACAACATTCCTTGTTCCCTTTCCCTTTAGTTGGAAAGAGTTTTTAGAAGGAAAAACCCATTGTTTTGACAGTCTTTTAGATCAGTGTTTCTCAAACTGGGGTCGCCGCTTGTGTAGGGAAAGCCCCTGGCGGGCCGGGCCAGTTTGTTTACCTGCCCCGTCCACAGGTCCGGCCGATTGCGGCTCCCACTGGCCGCGGTTCACTGCTCCGGGCCAATGGGAGCTGCTGGAAGTGGCGCGGGCCGAGGGACATACTGGCCACTGCTTCTTTTTTACTGATGTCTCAACAATTATCTTTTAGAGGATTTTAATTGTTTAGCTGCAGTGATTGACCAATTGAAGAAACTTAACGGGTTTGGAGCTGATGAAACTTACCTTACAAGCACTGTGTGCTACCTTTGGATTAAAGGATGTTTTGAGGCATCCTCATTAAAGGAGGGGACATTTACATTTATTAGAGGGCAATCGCGTAGTCAGTTGGACAGTGTATATGTCAGTGATCAGACGATGTGCATTGCAACCTGTAGCATTTTCCAACCACTGCTTGGTCCAAGCTGGTGAGTACAGAACAGTGACCTTTGGCCATGTGTATTGGAAACTAAATATTTGTTTATTTAATAATATAGTAGTAGTTAGGAAGTTTGAAGGCATCTTCATGGAATGAGAAAGGGTTCAGGAGTTTTATGCATCCCAGATGGAATGGTGGTAACTGACAGAGAAGAGCTTACTGACCTCTCTACATTCCTTTTCAAGAGGTCTGTATGCATCTGATTACAAGCATTACTTAGCATTGCATAGCCATTTAAGAGATCTTCATCTTCATAGTTGACTGCAAGCTGGGGAATGCAAAGAAATAAGGGTCTCAGAGGAAGTTAAAAGAAGGAAATGGTTCTGCACCGAAGAAGAAAACTGGTATCAGCTAAACTCACAAAGGACTTTAGGACAAAAGGTGGGGAAGTCTCTTCTGATATATTTGCTGGCATGATTAGGCTAGTTCAGGAATATTATAGTGAGCTCTTCTGGGCCAAAGCCTTCCTTCTTTCCGGAGCAGCAGTTTTTGGATAGTATCACAGATTTTCCAACATTGGCAGATGAGGAACAGGACTCGCGTGAGGCCAATGGAGGAAATGGAGATTTCAGGAGCATCTTGTCACTGAAGAAGGGAACTTTCCTGGGGGCAGATGGTTTGACAGCTGAATTTTATTAGAGGATGATGGATCCCCTCTCTATGGGGCTCTCATGTTTTCAGGGATGCCTTGACTAGAGGCACATTGGGAGCTTCCTTTTATGAAGTCCTTTTGATTGGAGGGGGCAAAAAAGGGGATTAGGAAGATACTAGGAATTGGAGGCCTATTGTCTTTTTGAACACAGATCACAAAATCTTGGCTTCCATTGGGGAAAATAGCAGGGAGATTACTACATCCCAGTCACCCTAATGCAGTTAAAGATCGCAGAGTGGCAGACACCCTTTGTGTAATTTGCAGGAAGTATTTGAAATGGGATGATGGGAAGACTGCCTGGGTTTTGTTTTAGCCTTGGCTCAGGCCAAAGTTTTTGATAGAATGAATCTGCCTTATTTATGGTTGGTCCTGTCTCAGTATAGTATTCCCCCACAGCTTATTAATTGGCGGTAGCTCTTTTATGTTCATGCATTATGCATCCTCTTAGTGAATGGGTGGAGGGGAGATACATTCTGGGTTAAGGCAAGTCTGTTCCTTGATTCCATTGCTGTTTTTCTTTGGACCCTTTACTGTGGGCAGCATATGGTAATTGGATTTTGGAGTTTAATTGTGCAGATTAAGGGGGAGAGGAATTTCACTCTTGTCAATTAAAATTTTTGACCATGAAGATGCTGTCACAGTGCTGGTGGGCAGTACAACAGTGTGACATTCTATATCTTGGGGGAGCATGCTGTAACCCCCATATTCCTCATTTTCATATAATCGTGATCTGACATATAAAGCATGCTTTGTAAGGTATCAGGGGGAAAGGTTATGATCTGCTGAAAGTTATTTCTCTATCCATATGTGTATATCATTAATGCATATGAAGTTATGAAAATTGTGTAGTATGGTTGTCACTAAAACATGCTGTAAGTTGGGGGAATCAGCCCAGAGGCAACAGCAAGGAAAGTAACCAATACCCGGGCAGGGTGTCAAACAACCCATCAACAGCCATTGTCCAGCAAGGGGAGCTACAATGCAGTGACTCACCTGCATGAGGCCACACCAGGGGAATTGCTCAACCTTGCTTGGAGAGACTAATGCTCACCTGACTCTGAAGTGTGGTGGGAGAGAGAGCCATGAGGGAGGAAAGGACATGATAAAAGAAAGAGACGTTTGCCATGCTCTTCCTCTCTCTTCCACCTACACCTACAGACACCACACCAAGCGACTGAAGTGCTGATCAAAGGGGAGAGCTTGCCTGAAGAGCAACCAGCCACTCTGTGGTGAGAAGCATCTAAGTTTGTAAGGGCATTGAAAGTGTTAAGATAAGCTTAGAATGAGTTTTGTTTTTATTTCATTTGACCAAATATGACTTGTAATATTTTGACTTATAATCACTTAAAATCTATCTTTATAGCTAATAAATCTGTTTATTCTACCTGAAGCAGTGTGTGGTTTGAAGCGTGTCAGAGGCTCTCGTTGGGATAACAAGCCTGGTACATATCAATTTCTTTGTTAATTTGACAAACTCATATAAGCTTGCTGTGTCCAGCGGACATAACTGGACACTGCAAGATGGAGGTTCCTAGGGTTGTGTCTGGGATCGGAGATATTGGCTCGTGTCATTCAATTGCACAATCCAAGGAGCAGCTTATATGCTAGAGGCTGTGCGTGAACAACCCAGGAGTGGGGGTTCTCACAGCAAAGCAGGGTAAGGCTAGCTCCCAGATTCAAGGATTGGAGTGACCTAGCAGATCACCGTCCAGATAACACCAGAGGGGAACGTCACAAACAGATAGGGACTTTTTTTCTTTGACACTTTACATAATTATTTAGCTTCAGATTAACGTGAAGAAAAGCAGGGCTTCGTGGGTGGGGTTTTGCTCTTCCAGAGGAGGTGCAGATTGTAACGAGCATCCCTGGATTATAGGTATTTTAAGGGAGGGGGAACAATCACAGCACATAGGAAATGGTATCCAAATAAAGAACAGAATCATGCTCTGATTACCCTATTATTAGATCTCTTGATTTTTCTTTTTCTTTTTTCTTTTCACCAAAGGGTTAACTTCTAGGGTGAAAAGAAAAAGTGAGGGTTGGAGTCCTGGTCTGTTCCCTCAACATAATTCAGATCTGGGGGATTTATTTTCATTTACCTTAACACTATCAATTTTGTGTAAAAAGCTTGTAGTTATCTCTGTAATTCTTGCATGTAATTTCCAGTACACCCTTTATGAAATATTCCATTTGACCCAGTCAAAGGCCTTGAACTCAAACTCTGCACCTCTGAAGATTGATCTCAAGGCCTTTGACTAGGCCAAATGGAATTTTTCTTTCTTTTTTTTTTTTTTTTAATAAGGAGTGGAAAAGGTGCCTAAAAGCCAACTTTCTAACACTGGAGCTGGCCAGGAGCTAAGTGCTGCTATGATTAGGGCCAGTAACCCAGGGACGATCACCACGGTGCTTTGTGGTCTGTCCCTATGATCTCCAGCTCTCATAATACCCCTCCTGCTACTTATGCCTGGGGAGGTGCAATGAGCGGTTGTTGTAGAGCTGTCTACACTAACTTTAAACTGAGGATTCCTCCATACTGAGGGAGTCCTCAAATGCCCATAAGGACGGGCTTAAGGCCCTTTTGCGGTACAGTGCAAAGGGATTCTCCAGGATTGAGGATCTGGCTCCTATCGATTTACATATAATGAGACAACCTTTCAAAGTCTTTCCTGTGGGGTAAATTAATGTATTTCAATGGAACATAGTCACGTTGCGATGCAACATCACAATGTGGTGATGTTACACTTACTGTGAAAGCTGTTGTGGATCCCCTAAAGCCTGACCACACATTACAGGGGCAAAACTCTGAATCAAGGCACTGGGAATTTTACTTGCATGGAGACTGCAGACTCATGCCATTAATGTCCTGTAAACTTAGCCTAAAAAAGAAGGAAGTTTCCCATGAGATGTGCATGATCCTGCAGAAATCAGGACAGGTGGCAAATATAAGATCTCCTCTGCATTAGGGATCAGCCCCAATTTCAGCCACTGGTATAGTTGCAAGTCCCTAGTGCATACAAGGAAAGCTGCGGTTTAAACCCAAAATGGCCAGTAAGGGAAAGTGACATCCGAAGGAACTGAAGTATAATCATAGATTATCAGGGTTGGAATGGACTTCAGGAGGTCATCTAGTCCAACCCTGTGCTCAAAGCAGGACCAATCCCCAGACAGATTTTTGCCCCAGATCCCTAAGTGGCCCCCTCAAGGATTGAGCTCACAATCCTGGGGTTAACAGGCCAATGCTCAAACCACTGAGTTATCCCTCTTAACCCAACCATAGAGATTACATGTAGTACATATCTATTATCATCAAAATTGTTATTTAGCAATGAAATCTTTTTGGTCTCGGATGAAGAAAAGATTAATAGGTTGCAGTCTGATTTTTTTTTTTTCTTTTTTACCATGTTTAGTCAGGAAATGCATCTTTAAGATTCAGAAAAGCTTGAGCTCTCCCCTCAGTTTTGATGGGGCTGAGATAGACGCCTTCCCTCTAGCAGAAAATGTAGGTGTTTTCTTTTCCCTCAGGACAGCATTCAAGGCAACAGTGGAAGCCACATATTTGTTACAATTTCTGAAAGCCTCAGCCAGATAGCAATCTAGTTTTGGAGCTTGCCTTTAACCCTTCTCTCCTCCACCACTCCGCCCACCCACCTCCTTGATATTTGTAGTTGCTTCTCCTATATCTTGTTTTTACTCTTTGCGTTCTGTGCTTTCCATATCTTATCCTTTAATAAGCTATAGGGTCAAAACCCTCACACAGGTCTGTTTTGCACCAATTAGGCAACCTAAAGCAGCCATAAAACTGTTCAAATGGGGCAACTGGGGTTTCCCTTTGTTTACAGCAGCTTGCATGAAGGAGGCATAGCGAGTGCTACACCACCTGCTCCTGACCCCTCTGGCTTTGGGGGTGTATTGGGAGAAAGAAAGGGTGCGGTGCGGTATTTTGTGTTTGAATTACCTTCAAATATTGGCTTATTTTAAGTATACTGGTCTATTATAGCTTTCAATATTAGGCAAAAGTTTGTTTCGCTTACCCAAATCTGTAATTTTCCTTGTATTTTGTTTTTATCTTTAATGGGGTACCATTTAATTATATTTTACTGGTGAATTTATACTACATATACTAGAAACTTACCAGCCTTGATTTTCTTAAAAAAGTTTTATTTTAGGAATCACAGGGTTAGATTTTTGTTGTTGTTGTTTTTTTCCATTGACAAAAAATAAACACTTTACTCAAATTACTTCTTTCACTTCCAATTGTAACAGAATAGATTTTTCTTAAATCTCTTATGCTGCTGTGACTGTTTTTTAAGTGTCTCAAATATTTGGTCTCTTATCTTTCTCACACCAGCTGCTATGCTAATTGGCTTCTCCCTAATTATTGTTTTGGCTTCTTCCCAAAGGATGCTCCTGCAGATATCCCCTTTATCATGTAATTCAAAATATAATATTAGGAATTTCCATAATACCAGAATTGATCAATAATCCAGTCAGTTCCAGTATCTTCTCACATCTGGAATTGGCCTCCCCCAGTAACAGTGGAAAGGATAGAACTTTGCCAATAAAGAATGTACTTGCTTTTTAGTATTCTATACTATTGGACTAAATTTCTTCCTGAACACAGCTGGTCACTGCCAGAGGAAAAGACTTGATATGAAGCAACCAAATATGAAATGAGCATAGACAGTGAGGATTTATCACAAACTACTACAATGATATTTAATACTTCATTATAGTCTGCTTTCTTCTCTTGGTACTGATCCTTTGCCCATTGAAGTCCTAGTTAGAACAACAAATATTAAAAATAAACAAGAGTTTTGGGTGGGATATATAAACCCTAATGCTTCAGGCCCTAAACCAACATGTAGCTATTGTGGGTGGGAAGAAACTTTCTTTTGGGGCAGGTCTTCCCATAATTCCCTACTGAAGGTTTTCTTGCACCTTTCCCTGAAGCATCTGATACCAGCAACTGTCCATTATGCATCTGATGAAGTGGGTATTCACCCATGAAAGCTTATGCTCCAATACGTCTGCTAGTCTGTAAGGTGCCACAGGATTCTTTGTCGCTTTGTCCATTATGGGTTACTGGACCCTTGCTCTGATCCAGAATGGCAATTCAAATATTCGTCAGCCTAAGTCCCACTGAGCTAGAAGCTCTCCTACATGTTGCAGGACAGAAACTCTATCCTAATGCTGGCACGCTCTCCAGCAATGGAGCTCTGTACGTGTAAACCTGGGGGCATAACTGACCTTCTGTTTGCCAGGTGTTTGGGTTAACCAAAGACTGGAAAGGTTCATAAAAAGGAAATTTCATAAAAGGGTTTGATCTCATTAGATTTCTGTCCGAATTTCAGACCAAAGAGGCATGAGTATATCTGCTGGTGCCTCAGATGCAAACTCTTACTTTTGATTTGGAGGTATCTGATCTGTTAGAAGGTATTAACACATTCTTAATGACAACACAAATCAGAGGGGACAACTGGGCAATGAGCAAGGGGGAAAGAGACCACTGTGTAAGTGTGAATACCCAATAATTTCCTTCTCCCTGGAAAATCTGATAATACAGGCTTTTAAATACAGCTGGGGAGATCTCTGACTTAGAGGCAGGCAGAACTATCTCAGCAGCTGGCCGATACTGTGGAATCCACTCCCAGAAGACTAGAATCACTGCAAATCTCACCACCTTCTGGTTGAAACTTGAAACCCATTTCTTTTACCCACAGTAGCAAACATCAGTACACATCACAAAAATCAGCATGACTGGGACTACAGGGGGATAGAGAGGAAGACAGAGATCCTTTGTTGTGGTTATTTGTTGGGCATGCCAATATCACAGTGAGGAGCATGTTATAAAGGTGCACCTGGGAAAAATATATGTTCAGTTACACTTGGCATTTCATAGCGCTTCTAAAGTTAGTTATTTCTTTGCATATGGAATTTTCTATGCCATTTTCCCTAAATAGGTGCTTTATTAAACTGCTGCAGGACTTGTAGAACTGCAAAAGAATCATTATTTAATCTATACCTTTGGAGCAACACATTTAGGGTGAAATTTACCCCAGTGCAAGACTTGCACACCATTTAAGTTTTCAAAATAGAGCTGAATGAGACTTAAGTGCTATACAGGCTTTGTGCTGACACTCTGTACTGGGGTGAATTTCACCTTTAAAGGATGTTTTAATCTTGACACAACTTCCTCTTGCAAATGCCTTTTTAAAAGAAAACAAATCATTTAGTGCAGTCAGCCACCTGCAAATGGAACAGATAAGAAACATTCAACACATTAATACTATGAAATAATTTAACTGCAACCAGTATTTCTGCATCTACGACTGTTGGCAGCCATCTTGCTGAACGTGACATCTATTCAATGTCCCTGCATAGTGTTCTTGGCCTCCCTGCTTAGGCTGCAAATAGGTGATGCTAATTGTGGATGTTATGATATGGACAGCATACTCATAAGTCACTAAAGAGCAAACAACCATCACCCACCTGGGCTGGAGTCAGACCAGTGTCCTGGGGGTGAAAAGCTCTGTGTCCAATTAAAAACTGCCCAAGCTTTGCTCCTTTAAATTAATAATGCTTGTATATTAAGCAATTATCCAGTAATACCAAGTATGACTACAAAGCTAAACACAGCAAAAATAAATAGCAATGATTACTTCAAATTGTGATTCAGGTATTAAATCACAGGCCCATTTCTAAAGATAAGACTTTGCTTGATAACTACAAATTGTATTTGTTTTGGTATCCTTGGTGGGTCTGTACCGTCCTACCAACATTTCATCATTCAATAGTTCTTAGTAATCATTCTTCATTAGCACACTATAAATGCCTAGATAGAAAAGTAATATCCCAATGATGTTCCATGCTATGAACAAGTATCAAGGGATAGCCGTGTTAATCTGTCCAATAGCCCCACAACCTGAAGCAAATTCTCACCAGCAACTACACACCACACCACAGAAACACTAACCCAGGAACCAATCCCTGTAGCAAACCTCATTGCCTACTCTGTCCCCATATCTACTCTAGCGACACCATCAGAGGACCCAACAACATCAGCCACACCATCAAGGGCTCATTCACCTGCATGTCTACTAATGTTATATATGCCATAGTGTGCCAGCATGCTCCTCTGCCATGTACATTGGCCAAACCGGACAGTCCCTACGTAAAAGAATAAATGGACACAAATCGGACATCAGGAATGGTAACATACAAAAGCCAGTAGGAGAACACTTCAGCCTCCCTGGACATTCAAGAACAGATTTAAAAGTATCCATACTTGAACAAAAAAACTTCAGAAACAGACTTCAAAGAGAAACAGGAGAACTAAAATTCATTTGCAAATTTAACACCATTAATTTGGGCTTGAATAGGAACTGGGAGTGGCTGGTTCATTACAAAAACAGCTATGCCTCTCCGGGAATTGACACCTCCTCATCCATTATTGGGAGTGGACCTCATCCACCCTGACTGAATTGGCCCTGTCAATATTGGTTCTCCACTTGTGAGGTAACTCCCTTCTCTTCATGTGTCATTATATAATGCCTGCATCTGTAATTTTCACTGCATGCAGCTGAAGAAGTGGGGTTTTTTACCCACGAAAGCTTAGGCCCAAATAAATCTGTTAGTCTTGAAGGTGCCACCGGACTCCTTGTTGTTCATGCTATGAACAGAGGAAAAAAGACAACCTAGAGGGAACGGGAAGAGAAGATCTATCCTCTGTGAAATATAAAATGTTAACACAGCACATGCTCAGTGCTCAATATTTCCAAATGTGAATCTGCTTCAGCATTCTTGAATAGTGAACCACAAAATCTAAAAACAATTCCATGTTACTTTTTAATCATTTAAGAGAGATGACTATTCATCAAACAGTGTGTGCATTGAACGGTGTCACCGCTAATTCAGTCCAATGCCAGTTTTTTTCTCATTACACCAAAGCTCAGAGAAGGGAAATATAAGAACAAAAGGCTGGGGGTGGGGGAACCCACAACATCCTGTTGGAACAGTACTCACTGTTTTCTCAGGGAAAAACAAGTACACGCAATGTTTGGACAACAAAATGTGTTTTGTTGGTTGGTTGTTTTTTAAATCCTGTATCATAGTATACAACTGAATTATATTTCAAGTTCTGAAGAAGTGCAACAGAAAATAAAAATGTAGCACCTACAGAGTTAGCTATGTGACAGTCAGAGCCGGCTCTAGGATTTTTGCCACCCCAAGCAAACAAAATTTTGGCCGCCCCCCTTTTTTTTTCGTGCCTCCCTGCCCCCGACCCCGCCAAACCCCACAGCTTCTGAACCCCTTCCCCAAATCCCCAGCCCCGCCTCCTCCCCCGGCGTGCCGCATTTCCCCCCACCCCCATTACTTCCTGCGGACCCCCTGCGACCTCCCGCCCTAGCTCACCTCTGCTCCGCCTGCACCCCCCGGGCGTGCCACCGCTCCCCTTCTCCCCTCTCCCTCTCAGGCGAGGGAGGGTGGAAAAGCGGAGCAGCGGCGCGTTCAGGGGAGCAGGCGGAGTGGAGATGAGCTTGGGTGGGGGGGCGCAGGAAGTAACGGGGGGGGGTAGAGGAACCGCTCCCTGCTCCACCACCGCCGCCTCCCCCGAGCGCCCGCCGCTCGGCTTCTCCTCCCTCCCTTCCTCCCAGCCTTGCTGTGTGAAATAGTGGTTTCGCGCGTGGCAAGGCTGAGAGGGAGGGGGAGAAGTGGAGCGGCGGTGGCATGCTCAGGGGAGCAGGTGGAGGCGGAGCGGAGGTGAGTAGGGGCGGCGGGGGCACTTTTTCCCCATGCCCCGGAGTAGGCGCCTATGATGGCTGGTGCCAGAATGCCGCCTCTAGAAATGTGCTGCCCAAAGCACCTGCTTGTTTTGCTGGTGCCTGGAGCCGGCCCTGGTGACAGTGAAAAAGAAACACCTGAAAGCAAAAATACATGTGTTTTTATGTTATTGAGGCTCTGGACTTTATTTATAAGTAAAGAACACTAGAATGTCTGTTTTAAAGTAATCTTTGCCTGGCAATGTAAACCAGTGGGTGGAATGGACAGTGTAGTATTTCCAGGATTTAAATTTTTTAGAGAACTCCAATCACTTCTAAATTCTCAGATCTGTTTACTATTTAAAGGTGGTAAACTTATTGATTTTAGTGGTGTTTTGTTTCTCTACGTTCATTTTTTGTTATCAACCCTATAAGATTTTCAGAAATAATCTGCTCTTCAATTTTCATTATTGCTAGGTGCAATGCAAGGGAAATATTTTTATATTGCTCAGACTTTGCAGAAAACAATTATTCGGTTGTTTCCCAGGAAATCCCTTTGAAACAGACAATAGCAACCCCTTACACAGTTAAAAATGATATTTGCTTAGCCACTACGTGCTTCTCAGTCATCTTCACCTCTTTTTTCCAGCCAGCACTCTATCCCAAAAGTTCGCTCTCTTAGCTCTCTCTCAGGGTCATGCTACAAGTGCTTTTCTGGATGTCCTTGGCTTTCTGCTCCAACTCTGGCGTTTCTGTCTGCTTCTCCCTCACACACATTCACAACTCCATTAAAACAATAGCCAGCCTCCAGCATTTTCATTCAGCCTCAATGAAACTCCTACCCCCACACAACTCAGCTCCTGAACAGCCCTACATGTGGCCTGTGTTTCAGGTAATGGCTCCTATTGCTTCAGTTATTTTCCTCTAAAAGGAGCATAACTGCTTCTGACACTTATCCTGAATGAACGACAGCTAGCATGCTCACTGCTTCAATGAGGTTTCACCCCAGCACCAGTATTATAACCTCTTCCCCCTCAGCACTACCCATGCCCATTGTCTCGGTGGAATCCAAAATGGTGATGCCGTGGGCAGATAGCTCTGGAAAGGACCTCCTGTTTCATTGAGTCTAGTCCCCTGCTATTACAGGCAACCTGGCTGAATAATCCCATTCATAAATTTTTCAAGCTCCATCTTAAAACTAGTTCAGTTGTATGCCTCCACTACAGCTATTAGAAGGTTGTTGCAGAACCCCACTCTTCTGATAACTGGAAAACTCCTAATTTCCAGCCTCAATTTATTCATGGCCAGTTTATACCCATTTGTTCTGGTTCCAGCATTGTCCTTTAGATTAAATAGCTCTCCTCCCTCCCTCATGTTTAACACCCCCCCAGCAAATGTGTTTGTAAAGAGCAATCATTTCCCCTCTGAACCTTCATTTTGCTAGACTAAACAAGCCAAGATCTTTTAGTCTCTTCTGGTAAAATAAGATCTCCATTCCCCAATCATCCTAGATGATCTTCTCTGCACCTGTTCCAATTTAAATCCATCTTTCCTGAACCTGGGTGACTGGAATTGTACACAGTATTCTAGATGAGTTCTTACTAATGCCTTGTGCAATGGCATTAATATTTTGCTGTCTCTACTGGAAATACCTACTTGATAAGTCCTTGATAAGGTCACATTTGTCTTTTTCACAGCCACATCCTATTGGTGGATTATAATCTTCCTATGATCAACTAATTCACTCAGGTCTTTCTCCTCCTCTGTTATTTCAAACTGATTGGCCACATCTTATAGCAGAAATACTTGTTATTAGTCCCTATGGGCATGATTGATCTTTCATTTTGTACTATGCCCTGAAGGAATATAACTAATACAAAGAAGGCTACTAGACTAATCTTCAAATGATGATGAAAATTTGTGCAATGACTTGTTTGTAACAGTACTGGAATGAGTGAACACTGACCCTTTTCCATGTGCCGGGCAGTAACTTTTTGTAATCACCATGTCCGGTGATTGGAGCCAGGGAATAAAATTTAGTCTCTTATCAGCATACCTGTATCACACTTGTACTGCACTGTTCTTATTAAAATAGTCAAGTATGGGATATACCTTGTGCTGTACTTGGTTCTTCTCACAACAATGAGGTAACCAAATATTATTACAAGAAACTGTACTGTGGTCTCTTTGACATTCCCAATTTGACTGGCTGGCTGTTCCTGTACTCTCTTGTTTATAGCGTTAGCCACCTTTGAGGAAAAGGTGAAGTCCTGCACTTTCAAAGCGGTGCACAGGGCTGTAACAGGATCGCTGGCATTTCTAGGAGTCAGCCTGCTACTGAATATTAGGTACACAAATAGCGATTATATTATCCCCTCGTGCCACTTGTCTTTTTTCCTCTCTTTTAAACTAGTAGTGGTGTCATGTGCATCTCTGGTAGAGCTGCAAATAGCTACCCAATTCAAGAACTAGCTAACACCCCTGCACACCCAACTATTCCAATTGAATAATGTGAAACAGGAAATTGTAATAGTGGGGATGGAATATGACTGCAACACAAGTAAGGATTTCAGCAGAAAAAGGGTGAAGAACAGCTCTGGCAGTGTTCCAGAAATGATATGCAGACTTACACAGATGATGATATGGGAGGAAAAAATAAGGTTAAGTTCAAGGATGACTTCAAGATTTCTGCTCTTTGGAACAAAGTGAAGGTTTACATGAGGAGAGTGATAGCAAAGTCTGCAATGAGACTAAGGGCTTGTCTACACTACCTACCGGATCGGCGGGCAGCGATCGATCCAGCGGGGGTTGATTTATCACATCTAGTATAGATGCGATAAATTGACCGGTGAGCACTCTCCCTTCGACTCCGGCACTCCACCAGAACGAGAAGCGCAAGCGGAGTCGATGGGAGAGCGTCAGCTGTCAACTTACTGCAGTGAAGACACCGCGGTAAGTAGATCTAAGTATGTCGACTTCAGCTACGCTATTCACGTACCTGAAGATGTATATCTTAGATCAACCCCATGTGGTAGTGCAGACAAACCCTAAGAGAACTTTCTACCCAGAAGGTGTTTGATGCATTCAGTTGTAGGAAGATCTGGGATAGCCAGGATCTGGCAGAATCAAAAGATACAAATATATTGGAGACAGAAGTATCAGAGAGTTTCTCCAGGCAGATGTAAAAATGGGTGTCATTCCTTTAGAGATGATGGTCAACAGTTGAGGCTACCCATGAGACATCTCAGAGAGACACTATAACATAGAATGATAGAATCAGGACCAGAATGGACTTTGAGAGGCCATCTAGTCTAGTCCCCTGTACTCATAGCAGGACTAAGTATTATATAGAGAGAAAGAACAAAAGTTAGGGATAGAATCTTGAGAATTCCACAAGGGGAAGGTTGGAGGAAGGATGTGAATCCTCCACCAGAAATTTAAAAGGAGTAGCTAGGTAGTATTAAATGCATGACAAGCAAGCGCTGGTGACACCAGGTTTCTGCTTCAGTCGTGCATGAAAGGAAGAGCTATCTTCAACAGCATAGAAAGTTTTAGTAAGATCAGACCAGGACTAGAAGAGAGAGGTTAACGGCTGTGGCTACATTTTCATATTTCTCTTTTCATCAAGATTACATTTAGAGTTAGGATTTTCTTGTATAGCACCAGCAACCAGAGTTTTTGCAAATAAGCATCTTCAGAAAAATGCATAATCTTCCAACTTTGAGAAGATATTGATATTTTGATATTAGTATTTTTTCCTGAAGCAACTATCATTTGTCATGAACTGTTCTGAATGACAGAACTTTGAAATTATATGCAACATCTATTAGCAAATCAGTAATTCTATATGCATATTGCCCATATGAATTCATTTGGCATGCATAGTGATATCTTCACTGTTCTCTAGCATTCTGGATTAGTGAAGAACATAATTCATAGATCCATATATTGTAAGGCCAGAAGGGAGCTTTAGATCATCTAGCTCCACTATAACACAGGCCATAGAGTTTTACCCAATTACCCAGTGAACGCATGCATGTGTGAAGGGTAGTATTTTACAGTACTCGTGTAAGCTATTTTATTAGTAGCTATGTGTTGGCACTGAATCAAATTCATCATATATAACTCCGTTTACTTCAGTGAATCATTAATTTGGTAAATTATATCTAATGATTAAAGCAGAGACTGGGCATCAGGTCTGGATTCTTTTCCAAACCTGCCACTCACTGATTATGTGATCTTGGGCAAATCGCAATATTATTTTACCTCATTCTATCCCTCTGTGAAAAGTAGTACCTCCACCTCCACAGTCTTAATTAAATTAGTACTGGGGAATCAAATCTGACATCCTTGGACAAAATATGTTATATGAGTGCTCTTACTAACAGATACAGCATTCAGGAATGACACTACTATAGTTATACATATTGCAGTCATTCAAACTTAGCTGGCATCCATTATGAATGTTTGGAAACCTGGTCACGGCATGACTATACTCTCAGACTGTAACCATTGTGTTACGAAGTTGCATCCTCTGAAATGGAGAAAGTGTTACTAGCCTAAATATTAGTACATCAGAGGAGTATTTTTTGTCAATATGTTTTCTTAGCATCCAGTATAGCTCTGGCCACGCTTATTTAGATGAAATTGCTGTCTGATGTAAAATGGTTCTAATTTCAATATAGGAACTTCTGTGGCTTTCTATATGTAGTTCAGTGCCAGTAACTGTGAGCTCAGTAATGCTATTATGTTAGAGACAGTGCTCTGACCTTTCTTCACTATCTGCTGCTCTTTCCTTCCATATGCTTAGTCATCTCCCCCCTACATGCTATTCTCTCTCCCCAAACTCTGTTCCTCCTCACTCCACTAACACATACTATCCAGTCAATGTGTAAGGAAAATATTGCAAGCCTACATTTGCACAAAATTATACCATAAACAGTGAGGGAAGAGAGACATTTGTGAAACTTACAAAATAACCTTGATAGCATTGTGTTAACACAATCTTTTGAACAAAGGAAGCAAGTACTTTCTTTGCAATAGAAAGATACATATGTATTTAATGGTCTCTGTCTTTTTAAGCAGAGACATTACTGAAATGCTTCACCCCACAGAGCTCAGCTCAGTTTTTGTCTATCACTGATTTAATGGCAATGGCCACCATCCAGTTTAAATACATCTTGATTAGTAATTGAAAGGCTGTTTGTATAGATGATTAGTAATCAGATATCAGCAATCCAGAGGGACCCAATGTTTTATTTTGCAAAATTACCTTAATCAAAAATGCCACAGTCAAAACAGTACTATGGAGAACTACAAAGGAGGAGCTGTTTTGATCTTGCCTTATCATCTAGGGTAATCAACATTTCCCATTCCTAGAAGAGTGATGGGCAAAAAAATTTAACAGCTGCTTGAGGTTTTATCACTTTGGGGAAGGAAATTCACACATTTCCGCAGGAAAAGCTTAGGTAGAGGTATCTTTCATGGAAACATCATTTAGACAGATTAGTTTAAAGAGGTCCACTATTTATACAAATTCAATACTCAACAGCTGTCTAATGTTGGTTAAATCAAAAGCCAAAATCTATGTTTGTTTAACTCATAAATTGGTTTATTTCCATAATATTGACATTATAGGGAAAAGATGCATTTAAAACACAAGCCACTTTAATAGTGCTTGGACTGGATGCCAACTTTAACAATGCTATAAACTACAAAGAAATGAAAGGGAAAAGGATAGGACTACCTCTGCTATGTGTAATAGGATTAGTATAAGCTAATTACTCTTTCTGCATTAAATAATATTTCCTACCTAAGTTTCAATCTAAGGCATTTCATCACAATGTCTAAATATTGTATCTAAAACACCTGAAACTTGTCAAAATCCCTGCTGTGTTAAATTAAAAATAACCTGTGTAGTACTACGATGTAGCCTCACTTTATCTGTAAATTTACTTTAACAATACAACAGTATTTTAAAGATGATGTTATAATACTTGGAAAAAAAGAAAACAGTATCCTACCGTACCAATTTGTATTTCTTATCCATGAGTTAATAGGAGTTTAGATCACTTTTCTTACAGTCACTGCAATAGCTCTTCCCTTGGAGTCAGAGTGAATTGTGAGAGGTGCAGTGATCCTGGTTTGTTTTGTTTGTCCACTGTATGGCTTGCTTTTGAGATTGATCCAATGCAGATGAAGTCAGGGTGCCAGCTGTCCTTGGAGGACAATGGCTCAATTGGAAGATGCCTTTGGAACAAAGGAGCTGCTTCCAGGATTGATTTTACATGCACACATGTGACCTTTGCCTCAAATGACTCTATGGAAAGTGTCATCGCACTAAAGACCTGCTTTTAAATGAATCACTCTGATGCCCATGAGTAAGGCCTTTTAACCACATACACATTCAAGAGAGGTCACTCTGTGCAGAGATAGCAATGTGATGCAAAATTCTTTTTAATCATTTCACAGAATTAATCAATGNATGCATGACCGATCTTCTCGGTCATGCATACAAAAGCCCCCCCCCCCCCGTTTCTTGACTGCCACCTCCAGAACCTTCCTGCCCCCTGGCCCCCTTACCCTGCTGCTCAGAACAGGGTGTTGGGCTCTGTGCCAGCCGGACACGTGGCTGCGCTCCCCAGCACAACAAAACCCGGTCCCTGGCCCGGACCGGGCTGCAGGGGAGAGCTGCCCTTGTATCAGCACAAAGTGCTCTCGCTCCCGTTTTGCTACGCTGCATGGCAGAAACCGCTCCCAGTTGCAAAAGGGGAGGGCTGCACTTTGTGCTGATACACTTGCTCAGAATGCAGGGCGGATCCGGCTCCTCTACAGCTGCTCCAGAGTCCAGCCCGGGACTTTCCTGCAGCCCTCCCAGCCGCTCGGTCTGCTCTGCCGGGGGAGGGGGGAAATCCCGGACATTGTGAGTGCTTTACAAATTCCCCCCGGACGCTATTTTTAGTACAAAAAGGAGGACATGTCCGGGTAAATCCGGACGAATGGTAACCCTATTTAAACCTGCTGCCTATTAATTTCATTTGATGACCCCTAGTTCTTGTATTATGGGAATAAGTAAATAACTTTTCCTTATCCACTTTCTCCACATCACTCATGATTTTATATACCTCTATCATATCCCCCCTTAGTCTCCTCTTTTCCAAGCTGAAGAGTCCTAGCCTCTTTAATCTCTCCTCATATGGGACCCGTTCCAAACCCTTAATCATTTTAGTTGCCCTTTTCTGAACCTTTCCTAGTGCCAGTATATCTTTTTTGAGATGAGGACACCACATCTGTACACAGTATTCGAGATGAGGGTGTACCATCGATTTATATAAGGGCAATAATATATTCTCAGTCTTATTCTCTATCCCCTTTTTAATGATTCCTAACATCCTGTTTGCTTTTTTGACCACCTCTGCACACTGCGCGGACATCTTCAGAGAACTATCCACGATGACTCCAAGATCTTTTTCCTGACTTGTTGTAGCTAAATTAGCCCCCATCATATTGTATGTATAGTTGGGGTTATTTTTTCCAATGTGCATTACTTTACATTTATCCACATTAAATTTCATTTGCCATTTTGTTGCCCAATCACTTAGTTTTGTGAGATCTTTTTGAAGTTCTTCACAGTCTGCTTTGGTCTTAACTATCTTTAGCAGTTTAGTATCATCTGCAAACTTTGCCACCTCACTGTTTACCCCTTTCTCCAGATCATTTATGAATAAGTTGAATAGGATGAGTCTGAGGACTGACCCTTGGGGAACACCACTAGTTACCCCTCTCCATTCTGAGAATTTACCATTAATTTAGAAGAGACCACGGTGATCATCCAAGCTGACCTGCACGTAACACAGACCTTAGGACTTCCCTGAATTAACTGCTGCCTCAGGTTCAGTATCTGTGGTTGAACTAGGGCATATTGTTTGGAAAAACATTCAATCTTGATTTTAAAAGATTGAATGAAGATCCAATGAGAAGTGAGCAACTGAAAACACCTATTGAATCAGCTCGACCATCTGTCCATCACATGGAGGATTGTTCTCTGCACTACATGTTCTAATGTTTTTTCCAATTTAGTTTTAAAAGTCCTAGGCAGTAAGCCTCTGCCACTTCCCTTGGAGACTTGCACAGCGTAAAACAGCTCACCGTCCGAATATTTTTTGCTTGATCCTGCTATTCGGCATGTTACTGGGACTTGATCATGTGCTTAAACTTAAGCACATGCCCAAATGCTTTGCTAAATCCAGAACTATCAGCCTAAATTGTTTCTCTATATCCTGGGTGTTTATATATTTCCAGCATTTGTAGACAGTCGTCATATCCCTCCCCAACAAAGTTACCTTTCACGCTGGAGATAATTAGCTTTTTAAATGTTTCCTTATGTCAATATTTGTGCTAGACTGACGTGTAAATAGCTTAGTGGATTTTTGTACCTATTTTAATGACATAGCATCTTGATCGCATAATTGTTTATTTCTGCTTCTTTGAGCAATATTCAATTAATATAAATCTTAATTTCAATCCATTCTCATTTTATATAAGATAATGCAAAATATTTTATAAAGCAAAAGTCTGATTATGCTCCCATTGAGGCAATCTCAAAGTACTTCACTGGGAACAGGACTAGATCCCAGGTAGGATAGTGTTAAGTAGGCTTGCAGTAAACACAGTTGAAAGAGATTTTATGAGAATGCTCTAACTTCCTGAGACAGTTTTGAATTGGACAATTTATGGTTTAGAATGACTGTGTCCCCCTATCAAATTATGGTTTTTAATATTTGAAA
Organism: Trachemys scripta elegans; assembly: GCF_013100865.1. Classification (NCBI taxonomy): domain Eukaryota; kingdom Metazoa; phylum Chordata; order Testudines; family Emydidae; genus Trachemys; species Trachemys scripta. Next base: position 258,914,609 of record NC_048299.1, read on the forward strand.
TGGAAAAAATAACTGTGTTTCCACTAAGATACCTTAGAGCAGTGATTCTCAACCAGGGGTCCAGGGCCCCCTAAAAGGCCACAAGTAGGTTTCAGGGGATCCGCGTGCAGGGTCAAAATTAGACTCGCTGGGGCCCAGGGCAGAAAGCCAAAGCCCCACCTCCTGGGGCTGAAGCTGAAGCCTGAGCATTGTAGCTGAAGCCTGAGCAATGGGGGGCCCCTGTGGCATGGGGCCCCAGGCAACTTCCTTACTTGCTATCCCCTAACACAGGGGTGGGCAAACTTTTTGGCCTGAGGGCCACATCGGGTTTCGGAAATTGTATGGAGGGCTGATTAGGGGAGGCTGTGCCTCCCCAAACAGCCAGGCATGGTCCGGCCCAAACCCCTATCCGACCCCCCCTGCTTCTCACCCCCTGACAGCCCCCTCCCCCGGACTCCTGTCCCATCCAACCCTCCCTGTTCCTTGATGGCCCCCCTGGGATCCCTGCCCCCATCCATCCCCCCACTCCCTGTCCCCTGACAGCCCCCCAGAACCTCCACCCCTGACTGCTCCCCGCCGCCCCATCCAACCCCTCCTCTAATTCCTGACTGCTCAACTGGGATCCCGCCCCATCCAACCACCCCTTCTCCCTGTCCCCTGACTGCCACCCACCTCCACATCCAACCCCCTCTCTCTTTCCTGACTGTCCCCCCCTGGGACCCTTGCCCCCATTCAACCCCTGTTCCCCGCCCCCTGACCACCACCCCGCCCCCTGACCACCACCCAGAACTCCCCTGCCTTCTATCCAATCCCCCCTGCTCCCTGTCCCCTTACCCTGCTGCCTGGAGCACCGGTGGCTGGCGGCGCTACAGCTGCCGCCGCCCAGCTGGAGCCAGCCACGCCACCATGCAGCACAGAGCACCAGGTCAGGCCGGGCTCTGCAACTGCGCTGCCCCAGGAGCTCGCAGCCCCGCCGCCCAGAGCATTGCGCCGGCGGCGCAGTGAGCTGAGGCTGCGGGGAAAGGGGAGCAGCAGGGGAGGGGCCAGGGGCTATCCTCCCGAGCCAGGAGCTCAGGGGCCGGGCAGGAGGGTCCTGTGGGCTGGATGTGGCCTGTGGGCCGTAGTTTGCCCACCTCTGGTCTAACACAAGCCCTGGCTTTTGTATGCAGAAAAGCAGTTGTTGTGGCACTGGTGGGCCGTGGAGTTTTTATTGCATGTTGTGGGAGGGGGGCTCAGAAAGAAAAAGGTTGAGAACCCCTACACTAGAGCACAAGCAGGAGTTTATTCATTTATTTATTCTCTGACTATAAAGGATGTTTTCTTTTTATGCAATTAGCTGCAGAGCTAGTTTTTTGGGGTTCTGGGAGAAAAGTCTTGTTATATAACAGATTGCTGAAATTATTTCATGTATCAACGGCATTAGGCAGGTGATGTATTAAAGAGATGTATTAGAAAGCCAAACAAAAACAAAGTAGAGGTTTCAGAAAGTAATGTTAGATCCAAAGATTACAAATTATAGTCTTTATTCTGCAAAAGAATCCACCTCCCAGGAGGCCCACTGAAGTAGATTGCAGACCCTTCAGGACGGGGACCATGACTTCATACGTAGCATGGCATGGATGTTATTGGAATCCTAATCACAAATAATAATAATGCAATCCCATTGCAGGATTCAGTATCTAAAAGGTGTGATCCTGAGGTACTGAATGTTGAGGGCATCTGGCAGGATAGAGCCTGAGGCCCAAATCATCAAAGGTATGTATTGTAGGCATTAGGTACCTACATACTTTTGAGGATCTGGACCTGAGGGCTTAATTTTCAGAGATGCTGAGCAAAGTACTACAGTTCTAACTGAAGTCAATGACAGCTGCCAGTCCTCAGAGCCTCTGAGAACCAGGCCCTTAACCTCTTGATCTTGCACACTCAGAGGGAGGTTCTGATTAGTTAAATCAGGTCACTTGTTAGATGCCTAAATATGGATTTCAGGACCTAACATGAAGCTTCTATTTTTGAAATCTTGTTTATATATGTCCCAATATGCTAGAAATTCAGAAATGGTGAACATTGTTTATCTGGCACTTTGTAATCCTTTTATTTCTGTGTTGTTTTATATCTGTATTGTGGTAAACAAAATGCATCAAAAACACCATTCCAGCTGTCAAGTGTGTCATGGAAAAAATGAAAAAAAAAAAAATAGTACTTTTGCAGAATCTGCACTGCAGATATTCATGAATAAAAGATTGTGACTTATAAAGCAAACACACAACCTCTCCATAATATTAATCTGTTCCATATTTCATTTTTGGAAGTGAATTATGGTTGAAAAATATCCTTAGGGTTTATTTAATGTATTGCTTAACCCAGCCACTCACCCCCTGAGCAGTGGAACCTGGTGTGGTTCTGCTTCATTAGGAGCCTTTGATAGCTTCTATGCCTGGGGTCAGTTTCACCTACTGTGAACAGGTTTACGCATGAAGAATGGATTCTTAGATTTTTGTGGCCGGAACTGTACAGCAATAGGTAATACTATACAAGCACAATTCCAAAGTCTGAATTAATAGAAAAAAATTATTCTGATCTGGTGCCTTTATAGGCATGGTTTGAGTCATATCCATCCTGTAATCTGAATGGATGATGATGTACAGTATCTATTTACTTTGGCATGTTTTCCAAAGGTGTTTTATGTCTTTAATTTATGTTGTAGCTAGGAATCTGTTAGTTCCTTAATTTTCAATAGTTTACCATTTATCCATAAATATTTTCTTTGGTCTGAAACATTTTTTTTAATTTACTTTTTCCATAGGGAGAGAGATTGAGTTATTCTTTATCTCCTGTTAAGAAATGGCTTGTAAAAAAATATAGATCTTTTCTCTGAAAAATGATCAGATTCTGATGTCCTGTGGCAAGGAGTTCCACAGCTTAAGATCCTCTACCAAAAAGTCACTGGTCCCAACTTCTGAAATGTCACCCTGGGCTCTGTTCGCCCACTCTGTCACAGTGTCCCCAGTGGGCCAGATCTTCAGTTGGTGTAAAGTGGTGCAGTTCCAGTGAGTGATACCAATTTAGGGTCTAGTCCATTGAGTGCAGCTAACACAGTGGGTCTTGAATGGAGAGATGCTCTATATGATAAGAGGAGCTGGGGAGGGGAGTTAGGGAGGTCTAAGGACCTTACAGCTTTGTAGCTGAACAATTCTGCACTGGTGCAGGGAGGGGGGAGGGAAAGTGGCTGATTTTAAAGGTTGCTGTCATTTGTAAAGTCTATGAATTTGCTGAGGGTAGCTTGAAGACTGGTTTACCTCTTATCACTCTAAGTATTATACTGGATGTTCCAGGTCAGGGGTAAGGTCAGAAAGGGAGCTGCGGGTCAGGGCAGCATGGGAGAGTGGAATAGTACTGGCAGCTGATAGGATCCTAGGCTCCTGTTGATTCTATAGCTAACATCCTTACCCCTTTGATCTAATCTCTTCCCACCCCGCTCCCCCCCAACTAATCTCATTATTCTCTGCAAGGAGGCCTCACAAGCAAAATGTTGCCTCCTTTTATTGTTTTTTGTTTCTTTCCAAGGCAAATATTTCTGCACTGCTGATCCTACCCTTCCTCCCTATCCCATAGTCCTACCCCAAACAACCTTTCTATAATCTAGAGCAGACCCGGGCTGAATCAGCACCACACGCAGCTTTAAAATTCCAGATCTTGTGCAATCTGTTCAAGTTTTTTAAATGAGATAGTACCCTATATAAACTCAGGATTGTAACCAGGCGACCTAATAAACAAAACATTCAAGAGGTTTGTTATACAGAACTGGGCCAAAAAGGGAAAGTCACAAACTTCAAGGCTGCCCTTATCAAGAGTAGAGAATCCAGTGGTTAAGGAAAGTTTGAACAGTTTTCCAGCAAAATGTTTGTTAATGTCGGAATCTGCATATGTAACTTAAGGAATTGGTGAACCAGTTTGGTGAGTATAAAAACCACCCCAAACTCTAAATTTTTCACCAAATCAAACATGACACTTCTGTACAGGGTTGAATAAATTTGGTTATGGAGCCTTTCTATCTCCCCGGCCTCGCCTCTTTCTACATTAGGACCCTTACCTTCTAATCCTCAACAAGCAACTCCTCCCAGTTTTCCTAGCAGACCACTGGTCTCCCCAGTCCCCCTCCCTCTTTGTAATCTAATCCCCTTGACCCCACAACCCTTCAAAATCTCCCCTGTAGATTTCTACAGTGTTCAATGACCAGGGGTCACTACTACTATAGCCAGAGAAATTGGGGTTACTTTACAGAAATTTCTCATCAGCGAGCAGAGAATAGATAGTTTCTCTCTAAAAGGCCCTGGAGAGCTACTTTCAGTGCTGTGGACTGGACACCTCAGTCTCAGGAAAATATCAACAAACTAAAGGTAATTCAGAGAACAGCAATGATAATTAAAGGGTAGAAGGGATTGATTTAGGAGGGAAGATATAGGTTAGATATAGTCTAGATATGGGAAGATATATATGTGTGTATATATGTACAACCTACCTTAATTGACAATGAAGGGGAATTGGAATGATAACCACTGACAAGTATCTGAGGGATGTAAGAACCTAGACATCATTTTTGGTGTTATAAGGTGGGAAACTGAGTAAAGGGAAAATTTCCAAATCAAGGGACTGTGGAACAGTCTTCCAAAGGAAATAGTGGAAGGCACAGACTGTAAATCGTTTAAAAATAGAGTGGAGCAAGCATTTGAGAACGTACTACAGGGAACCATCCTTCCCAAGAATGTACAAGATAACTTAATACGGGGGGGAGAGGGGGAGGACCTCCTGATTATCACAGTGCTCTGGATTTCCTAAACAGAAGGGAATACTTCCGAGACAGCTTTCAAAAATACGAATTTATACCATTTTAAAAATAGGGCCTGATCCAAAACCTGTTGAAATCAACAAAAGGCTCTCCTTGGACTTCAAAGCCCATAGTGAGTTTGTTGCTGCTGAGAAGTGATGTAGTGGCAGTGGAGACCAGCATCCTCTACTTAGAACAAACAGGTATACTGCCCACCACTGCTTAGTCAATGAGCCTCAACTAAGAGGCCTGGGGACAAGAGGGGAAAGGAGACTCCATGCTTCTTCAGTCCTTGTTTCTTGTTCAGAGGGGAGCAATTACAGAGGCAGAGCTCTTGGGTTCTACACACATGGACTGAGATCACCAACTTGAATTTCATATTTAATTATTTGAGGCTTTCATAATCTGACTCCATTTGATTTGCAAAATTTGGTTTATGTTCCTGCTCACAATTTATGGTCTGCTTCTGATTAGCTATAACATCTGGTTGCCCTTTTATCAGACCCCCTTGTGTTTTCCTCACTGAAGCTTTTAGAGGGTGGTTTTCATTTTAATGTTTTTATTGTATTTTAAATGGTTTTTTATTGTGATGTACATCACCCTGAGTGCTTTGGCAGCACATGGGGGTGGGGGGAGAGGTGCTTTAATAAGAATAAATTATTTGGTGCAATAATGAGGAATAGGACTTTTGAACATTTGGTTTCAACTTGAAGGGATTCTCTTCCACATGAGAATCACTGTGAGGATTTTCTTTTTTCTGTTATGAAGTTCTAACAAAGCAGTGCTTTATTGTAGTTTTTCTAGGTTTTTTTTAATTTCTTCACTCTATGGTCATGTTTGTTGTATTGCTTTCCTGCTGTTTCTCATTACATCATAAAGCACTTGATACATGTGAAAGTTACTCTATTGATAGTCTTTTACATTTTTAATTACATAATTTGGGTTTTTTTCTGGGTAAGAAATAGTTATTTCTTTTATATATAATAGTTTCTGGAGGAAAAATAGTTACACAAAATAAATCAGTACTTCCTCTATATAAACACATTTAAACAAATATGCAGATTATTACAAATTGATTGGTTGCATTCACAACTGAGTCAGATGGTTCAAAAAAATTAACTCATGAGTCACAAAATGTATTCATCCTCCTTGGAAAGTCTTCCTTTTCATGGCCCTGATCCTGCAAACATGAGAAACTTTACTCACATGAGTAGTCCCACTGAGTTCTGCATGAGAGTAGGCCTAGATTTACAGGGCCACTTAAACCAACATACCAGTTTTGAATGTTATTTTTCCCCATAAGTTATGTCACATTAAACCCTTTTGCCACCTTGACGTCATCTACTTAGTCCCTGCCTTGCTGCTCCCTTAAGCCCCAGTTCAGCAAAGCATCAAGTGCTTTGATCAATTGGAGTATACTTAGGCATGTACTTAAATGCTTTGCTGAATCTGTGCCTTAGTCACATTTCCTCATTAATGCCTATTTTCATGCAGCTCCCTACATGCTTGAAACAGTCTTCCATGTCCTGTCTGCAAAGCACCCTCACTCCTTCAAACACTTTCTTAAACCCAACTTCTTCCAGCCATCCTACTCACACCTTCCTTTACTTGAGCAATTGTCCCGTTTTCAGAGGAGGGATTTGTCTCATTAAACTCAATGATCTTTGGGGCACTGTTATTATGTGCTTTGTAAAGCACTATGTACACTGATTGCAGCAGCAGTCTAATAATTACCCCCACCACAAACCATCAAACTACCAGTCTAGGCTGGATTCTGACTGATGACCTTGAGATAGAGGACCAGATGTATATCTGTGTATATCAGTGAAGCTCCATTCACCTCCAGGCAGTAGAGCTGCACCATTTTATACCAGTTAATTTCTACAGTGTATTTCCATTACCAGTCCTCTGAGCCATGAAGTCTTTCTTTTATAGCTACTATTTGAATAAAAATACCGGGGAAAAGATGCCTCCTATAAATTCCCTAAAGCTACATCTCAGTCTTTGTGTATGAATAAGCACCCCAGTACTATGCAAATCTATTTTGATCATATTTTTAGGTATTCTGTGAAGTTAGCTTAAATTACAGTCAAGACAAACATATTTTGGTTACATAACATTCAAGATGGAAAATGCAGGGGAGATAGCAAACTTTACAACGTTTTATTTGCACTCAGTGAAAACACGTAAGAGTAAGGGCTTTTATTGATGTTTGCACTTCCAGATGACAGGAGTCAAGGTAAAAGTGACTTGTTTGTCTTCTTATCACCTTTCCACTGTGATACAAAAACAGGAATCAGTTAATTACTCCAGACACCTAAGGGGTCAGATTGCAACATGAAGGGTTTCTTGCCTTTTCCTTGTAAATGATGTCATGAAAAACCTTGTGTGTTTCCTTCCTCTCTGTACATGTGTCTTTTATGAGCAGACTGTTAGATTTACTGCTATTTGTTTTTTTTTTAAATCACGCGTCAGTGTGCAATTCAAAATTCACAGCAACATCTGTGGAGATTTATCTGTGTTGTAGTTTCCCTTTTGCTAGGCCAAAACATTTGGGGATGGAAAAGAAGATACCTGATGAGTGTTATGAAATGAGAATTGAAATGCCACATGAGTGGCAGCCTTAATGGGTGAAGCAAGTAAGTGGCACTGCCTCCCCTCGGGAGATAAGAAGTCTGGGAACAACTGCCCTGCTGCCAAAGCCGCCTATGGCCTCCGGGGCATTCTTAGTGTATGTCTATGCAGTGGAAGGTCTGATACGGCATACATCTGAGCTTTAATCTAGCTAGCTCAGGTGCCAACAGCAGTGAAGCAACAGCAGCATGGACATCAGCATGTTCCAACCATCCAAGTAAGTACGCCGGGTCCCGGCTGTGGCTTCACCGTTATTCAAGCTAAAGTTAGCTTGGGGTTGCCTACACGTGCTGCAATCACACCTCTCAATTGCAGTGGAGGCATACCCTTTGGGAGTTGTTTATGTTGTCAAAGTTATGGCTACTCTTATTCACTTCACTATTTCATATAGACCAAGATTTTAAAAAACAGGTGCAATGTTAGGCTCCTAAATCCCTATTTAGACACCTAAATAAGTGGACTGATTCTCAAAAATACTGAGCACCCAGAATCTCCCACTGGAGGCAATGGAGTTAACTAGGCCTTCCCCCCCGTCTAGCCTCTAACACAACCCAGCCTCACTTATCCACTGTCCTGTACAAATTCTCCACTGCCCCCAACATCCTCCATTTCTTGTTTCCCATGCATCAGTTGCCCCACCCACCAAACCCACAAGCCTCAATTCATTGCCCCTTACTTGGCTCCCTATAAATTATACACCCTCTCCAGACAAGCCAATCAAGATCTGCCCCAATGTGCATTGTTCCCCACTTTAGCCCATCTATTCCTCCATCCCATCCATCCATCCATCCATCCATCAACTGCACACCAGCACTCCTTATCCATCTTGCTCTCCATTTTCCCCACTCCCCAGTCAAATGTTTCTCTAGCCCCATCCCTTCCCTCACAAACTCCCAAATGTCTGATTCTGTCCTTCATTTTCCCTGTTGCCTCCCTGCTAATTCTCTGGCTTCCACTCAGGGGTGGCTCTATGGTTTTTGTTGCCCCAAGCACGGCAGTCAGGCGGCTTTCGGCAGCACGCCTGCAGGAGGTCCGCTGGTCACGCCGATTCAGCAGCATGCCTGCAGGACATCCGCCGGTGCTGCGCCTTCAGCGTCCCCGCTGCCGAACTGCCGCCGAATCCGCGGGACCGGCAAACCTCCCGCAGGTGTGCCGCCGAAGGCAGCCTGACCGCCGCCCCCCGCAGCTTGCCGCCCCAGGCACGCGCTTGCTGCGCTGGTGCCTGGAGCCGCCCTTGCTTCCACTCCTTCTTCTGCCCCAGCCAGCACCACACCTCCAGGCATTATTAAATAACCCGTGTGGATTGTGAACTCCCAGCGCTAACTGAAGTGGCAGGAGTGTTGAATCTTAAAGATGTCCTTTCTCCCAAAGACTCCTCAGCTGTTTAAACTAAATAAGTGTTAACAAAAAGAAATAAACAATCTAAATTAAAAAATCATTTCCCCTTTCAGTTAATCAGGTTTCATTTCTTTGATACCAGTTCTCCTGCAGACATGCCAAACTCACACAAAAAACCGCAGAAATTGGGCTTTTTTTTTAGCTTAATTGGCTTGTGAGTTGCTTGTTGGGTAGTTGTTGTTTTTTTTTTGATCGGCTCCTGGCAAGCAGTGGCAAGGGCGGGAGAGAGTCAGAAGTGCCCAGCAGGCCTACCACAGTCCCAGACTGCACGCTGGGGGGAATCTAGTCACATAGAGTGTTGGGGTTCTTAGGGACTGGCTTGTTTTGGCCTTGTTTTGAAATGGGAATAACTTGATTTTTGGCTTATTGTGAAAGTCGGGGTGCTTATTTACTGCGTGAAAGTTGTCAAGGGTGTTCTCTGGGTGGTCATAAAGATTCCCAGGGGAGAAAAGAATTTAAATTTTAACATAAAAACAAGCAGGGAAAATATTTTAAAAACAAACAACTTTTCAGGCTTGCTTCGTGCATCTAAAAGAAGCAAAATAGGACATAATCCCTTTTCTTTTCCTTTTTAAATTATCCATAAGGCACTTATAGTTCTTGAAACAGAGGAGCTGACTGGTAACCTATTTAATTTGTTGAACACCTTCCTGAGAGTTTAGTGCTTGGGATTATGTTGTAGGTACATGTACATTTGTCTAGGTAATCCTGACCTTATTTTTAAACTTAAAAACTGAAACATACTCACCTGAAAAGCTAATCATTTGATGTTCTATTACAAGAATTCACCCCACTCTTTACCAGTGAGAAAATTAAATAATCTGAGCACCCCCTGGCACCATACAAATAAAACAGTAACACTATAACTTGAAAAGAGCTCTTTTTCTAGGGAGGTATTGTCTTCCTATAGCAAAGGGAGGTATTGTCTTCCTATAGCAAAGTGTCAGTGTCTTGCCCCTGTGGCTCTCTCTAATGTTTTCCCCATTCATCTAACATTGGAAGTGAGAATCCAAATAGCTAAATCAGAACTCCGGAGGAAGCCAAACTTCCAAAGCTGTTCCATGAAAGGCCCCTTCTGGCCATTAAAGAGTTTTATGGAGACTGCAGCCGTCAAACCTCAGTCAGCCTTTTGTATCTGTCTTTCATCAACCGAATTCCAAGTTGTCCCTCCCACTTGTATCTGTTAAAGACCCCCTGAGGGGTCACAAATCCCTGGTTGGGAAACTCTGGGACAAGACTTCAGCTGTGCAGAACGTCCTCCCCATCTGAAGCTCCAGCTTGTAACACCTTTCAGTTGGAACAGCAGTTTGCAGATTTTTGTACACTACAGGGTGCTGCAAAACCAACTTCCCTCCCTGCCCCAGCCCTTCACCTTCCTGGAACCTATGAGAGGGCTTAGATTTGTGAAAGAATAATATTAAGACAATGGTAAGGAGAGAATACAAAACTCTCTCCAGTGTGATGAATTGGTTACGTTTCCCCTCATTTTGTACCTAGGCTGTTTATTTCCCTCTACTTGGGTGGAGGACCTTACACTGAGTCTTAGGCATTGGGTTTTTGCTTTTTTGGGGGGCGGGGGGGGAGGTTGCTTAGTCTGTGAGAAGCTGGGTCTTTAAACAGCGATAGACTATTACTAATATTAACCAGCAAGTAAGAGAAGAGGACATAATAGGGAGATTTAAAGTGCTTAGAGTCTCAGTGCGAGAGGAGAAAAAACCCCTTCACAAGGATGTTTTATAAAAGATACTGTAAGCAATCAAGATACTCAAAAAGAGCAAAGGCAGCAACTGAGCAAGTTTTTAATAGGAACCAGACTGAACCGTGTAAAACAATGAGATAGATGGGCGAAGCAGTGATTTGGCAGAAGTTCTGATATTCCTTGCCAGGGGCTTTCCCGAAGAGTCATGGTGAAAGCAAATAACCCTGCCTCATTAGAAACTAGGTTAACAACAGGCACATCAGTAACCCAGCTGTGCCATTCATTCAGAAAAGGGATTCTTTCATGTACCTGACAATAAGTCTCACTGTATTTGCTGCACTGTAAACTTATGCAGGATGTGCCTCCCTGCTATCAAACCATGTTTCAGACTGTGGATGTAGCAACTTAACTTAACAGCTGAGTTCATATGTCATTACAATAAGCATATGGCTTGACAAAACCTGCCTTATAAGTGAACAACTTGAGTCTATCAATCTATTTAGTTTCAAAAAGAGAAGGTTAAGGGGCAACTTGATTACAGTCTATAACAGGGGTGGGCAAACTTTTTGGCTCGAGGGCCACATCTGGGAATAGAAATCGTATGGTGGGACATGAATGCTCACAAAATTGGGGTTGGGGTGCGGAAGCGTGTGAGGGCTCTGGTTGGGGGTGTAGGTTCCAGGGTGGGGCTAGAAATGAGGAGTTCAGGGTGCGGGAGGGGACTCTGGGTTGGGGCGTGGGGGGTGAGGACTCTAGCTGGGGATGGGGGCTCTGGGGTGGGGCTGAGGAGTTTGGAGTGTAGGAGGATGCTCTGGGCTGGGACCAAGGGGTTCAGAGGGTAGGAGGGGGATCAGGGCTGGGGCAGGGAGGTGGGGTGCGGGGAGAGGCTCAGGGGTGCAGGCTCCGGGCGGCGCTTACCTCAAGCGGCTCCCAGAAGCAGCGGCCATGTCCCCACTCTGGCTCCTAGCAGAGAAAGGTATAACATAATCTAATGGCTGGAAGTTGAATCTAGACAAATTCAGACTGGCAATAAGGTGTACATTTTTAAAAGTGAGGGTAATTAAGCACTGGAACAATTTACCAAGGATCATGGATGGATTCTTTATTGCTGATAATTCTTAACTCAGGATTGGATGTTTTTCTAAAAGATCTGCTCTAGGAATTATTTTGGGGCAGTTCTGTGGCCTGTGTGGTATTGGAGGTCAGACTAGATGATCACAATGGTGCCTTCTGGCCATGGAATCTATGAATAAAATGATCTCTAGTCCTTAACCATAGTGAATGCTGGAGCCAAAATCAGAGAGCTAGGAATACCTAGCTCCCAGTCTTGTGCTCAGTGCACCGAACACAGAAACCCTTGTGCTCCAGCCCTGACTCTACCAGTCACTGCATGGGCTTGTACAAGTCAATCTATTTGTCTCACTTTTCTCTCCTGTAAAACAGATATGAGGATGTGTGTGTATATAGCACTTTGAAAATACAAAGCATTGCCTAAATACTAAACACATTACTAATGGTACAAGGTATTTTTTTCCCCTTTCACTTACATTCCTTACAGAGAAATCCTCTGTCATCCACAGCGAATGTGAACCATACAGCATATATAGCAAGGAGGGCCAGTTTTTCCCCCCCTCAGTGATGACAAAATGTTACCAAGCCACATTTCCAGAGTTGGAAATGTTCATCCAATATCTAAGGCCTTGGCTACACTGGCAATTCACAGCACTGCACTTGCTGCGCTCAGGGGTGTGAAAAAACACACACACCCCGAGCGCAGCGAGTGCAGCGCTGTAAAGTGCCAGTGTAACCAGCGCCTGCAGCGCTGCACGCTCCCTCGCAGCGCTGTGAATCCACGAGTGTAGCCAAGGCCTTAGATCATGGGCTCTTAACATGGGGCCTCAAGCCCACCCTCCCTTTCTTTATGTCTAGATGCAGGAGAGGAAGGGTGTCACAAAAGCTTTTTTCTTTTGTGGCATGGGGGTGAGGTTGAGAAGCACTGTCTTCAAATGATGTAGCTAACAATCAACAGCAGCTGTATAGCTAAGGTTTGGGTTTGGGGATTTCGTTCCAATAAACCAGCATGACCCAAGAGGGAGGTTACAGCATGAAAAATGAATATTCAGTTCCAAGTCTGACATCTCCAACTTGTACAGAAGTTTCCAGAAAACAAGACCATCACTCAAAATGACACAGGGTGCTACATTATATCAGTATCTCCAACATGCATTAACACAAAAAACTTTTAAAATTAACATTGGTGTCTGATGTGACTCCAGTAAAACTCTCTGCTGAATCTCAGAGGTTGTGCTAAATTTGGTATAATGTCCAAAGAGAAAACCAGTCATTTTCCTGAGAAGTCCATCTAACATTTTGCAATGATTTTAAAGGAGCAGAATGCAACAAAAGATGGCAAATAGCCACTGCTGTGAATTACATTTCATTTCAGCTCTAAAGTTGCTTGTCAATGAGTGATCGAATACCGAGAAGACACATGGTGTACAATATGCCGCGCAAGGGTCAAACGCAGTTCATGGAGTCATAAAAGGAGGCACCTGGCTGCCCTCTAAAGGGTGAGGAGATGGCTAGTGATCAATTGCATGTCTGCTACTTCAGGTAAATTCAAATACAAAGCAAGTGCTATTAATCATCACAGAAGACACAAATTCAAGCAAATGTTTTTGGTGTACTTTTAATTTTTAAATGTATGTAAATGCAAACTAGTTTTAGGCCTCATGCTCCTAATAAGATCCCAGCATGGCCATGTGAGGACTAAAGGCTGCGTACCCCTGGACATGTGCCAAGACTTTAATATGTTAGGCACCCAGGAGATGTGGGTCCTACTCCAGGCTCTGACATTGACCTCAGGCAAGTCTCTGTGCCTCTGTTCTGTCCCCTTTCTCACGCTCTTTCCCTCTCCTGGCTATATAGACTGTGTTCTTCCATCAGAGACAACTCTTAGTGTTTGTGTGCAGCACAGTGGGCCCCTGAGCTTGGTGCTGCTATAATAGAAATCATAAATAATTACGCACAGAAAACCACAGCGTCAAAAGGACATTATTAAGGTTGCAAAGTCAAACACCTCAAAATTATGAAATATCAGAAGGAAGGTTGCCTGCGCAACTTTAATTTGGCCCCCTGTTTGTACATATGCATTATGGTGCAGCAGACATGCCAGCTCCTGTGAGTCTATCACAAGAGATGCGATTTCTAAGTAAAATTAAGCCTCACTCATGATTTCATGATAGAATTCTCAAATGTGAGGATCATGAGTGAGGCTTAATTTTGCTTTAGAAGTTGCTGTCAGCCCCAGGTGGCTGCTCCCCAGCCAGCCTAGGAAGTGGGAGAGGGGACCCCACTGCTGCCCCCACTACCCCCCCCCCCCGGCGTTGGGAGGGTGAGGAACCCTAAGAGGAGCAGAGGTGAGGCTGGGAGGGCTGAATTATGGCCTGGGAGTGGCAGAGGGATGTGGGGAAGGGGCGCTGATGGGGTGGGAGGCTATATTGATGGTGGGCTCTGAGCAGATGGGCTGAGTGCTGGGAGAGTGAACTGAGCGGGGGCTGAATTGAGGGTGGTGGGTGGAGACAGAACTGAAGTGGGGATACAAGGGGCCCAGGATTAATTGCTGGGCTGGAGATGAGCAGATGTGGGGGTGAGAGCTCTTGCAGCAGGGACCAAAATCACCTTATCCACATGGTAGAGAATGGGCAACACTTACTGTCACATGCACACACCCTGGGGATGGGCAGAGGGAGTTCAAAAATCAAGAGCCTCACCTAAAAAACACAATATAATCTTTTTTTAAAAAAATGCTCATGTTTTTGGGCCAACTCGCGACTTGTGAGGATCCAACTCATGATTTTTGATTTATTGAAGTTGGCAATACTGGTGCAGTCTGATTACATGATCAAACACCGTTCTTTGCATAAGACCCCTGCCTCATTCACTGCACGAGGTGAACGGTGCTCACTGAATGAGCAATAAGTCAATATTTTGGTTCATCTTCATTGTTCAATGTGTGGCCCCAGGCTTTAGTTACTGCACTCTGTTCAAACAGCAAAGCCTGTCTTGAAGATAGAATTCTAAGTTACCTAACCGCAGGGCTGGTTCTAGTTTTTTTGCTGCCCCAAGCAAAAAATTTTTTGGCTGCCCCCCATCCCAGCCCTGGGCTCTTCCCCCCACCCACACCTGCACCCTCCTGCCGCCCCAGCCCTGGGTCACTGGTAACTCGCTCCAAGGGCGGGTCATTCAGCAGGAATTTTGGATGTGCACAGAACACAGACAGGATTGGTTCCCATATGATTACAGAACTGCAGTAAAGTGGAACAATTTTCAGCTTGTGTGACTGGAGGATATCTGGATGCATATTATAAGACTGTCCTACATAAATGAGAAAAAGTTGAGGTGCCTTTATTATTCTTTTGTTCCATTCTTTGTTTCTATGGGGAATGCACTATCACGGTCTTCCTTTTAAACAAATAAAACTAAAATTTAAAAAAGCAATGGCTGTTGAAAATAGCAATTCCAGTCCTAATAACCACTGGGAAGCATTTCTTGCTCAATTTATTCTACTTTTTCTACAGCAAGTTACAGTGGATCAGTATATTTGATTTGGGGGAAATGAAGTAACAGCTGCCCAAACTGAGCTTGAGCACTTGAATTTTGAGGGTGTTCAAATCTGGAAGGCCGGTGCTAGATTCACTTTCTGAATATTAGCTATATCTGGAAAGGAAAAGTCAATTTCTGCTTCCATGGCTCAGAAGTGGAAATCCTCCTAATTGCCTAGTACTGTATCTAAAGCTGCCCAGGTCCAGAACCTCCCCTCCCTTACTTTTAATTTTAAATTCTAGTGGGATCCACATACCTCCCTTGCTAGGCTTCAGATAGAGAGGTGCACCGTCCATTTAGTCCCCCCAATTCCTTATTTGAGGGAGAGCCCAGGACTCGGGCAGCAAGAGGTGTGGCTGGGGGAAGAGCCCAGGGCTGGGGGAGCAGGGGAGTGCAGGTGGGGGCCAGAGCTGGGGCGGCAGGGGGTGTGGGCGGGGGAGAGCCCAGGGCTGGGGCAGCAGGGGAGTGCAGATAGGGGCCAGAGCTGGGGCGGCTGGGGATGCGGGCGGGGGGGAAGAGCCCAGGGACTGGGGCAGCAGGAGGTGCGGGGGGGGGAAGAGCCCAGGACTGGGGCAGCAGGGG